>NC_083578.1:64853975-65111475 GCF_027579695.1 Neoarius graeffei
GCTCTTGGTTTTCATTTGGGGGCTCTGCAGGCTCAGCTGCTTGAGCAGCTGTAATGCCTATACTCAAATGATGGAGGATAAATGTAAAGTTGGGCCGATTAGGGGTTGTGTATACCTTCTAAAACAGTAATTCTATTTCAAAGGAAAGCAAGAAACACATTTCTGTAAGCATTTTATGTATAGGATAGTCGAGGTGCTATATAAAATATCAGTGATGATAGCCTAGCAACAAGTACACACACACACTTCTTTTAGGTAGAAATCGATTTAGGCTTTGATGATATTTCTCATGGAAGTCCTTTAAAGTTCGTCTCATCCATTCTCTGTTTCTGAATAAGAAGTCAAAGCCGACTTTTAGCTGATGCGAGCGTGTCGTATAAGGAATGGGTGTTTTTGTAGCTGTTAAACGGGAGGAGATGAGTGAAAATTTCCTGGCTTGTCCATGATTGCTGTAATGGATGAGATGCATATTGATTTTTCTGTTGGTGTCGACTAGAGTTTGAGAGCCTGTATGTGTCTGTGTGTATAGGTGGGTTAGAGAGAGAGAGAGAGTATTAGGGTGTGTTAATGGGCGTGTGTATGTGTGTGAGCGAGTATGTGTATAAGTGAGAGAGATGGTTCCAGGAATGGGCGTGTCTGGTTTGCTCTTGGCGTTATGTTCTGGGAAGGCTGATAGAGATTGTGCTGTGTAATATCAGCTCTTTGGCACAGCTTGGCCACTGAGACCGCCTCTCCAAAGCTGCATAATGGCCTTTTATCAGCGTGGCCAGTATGAGTGCATGCACACACACACACACACACACACACACACACACACACACTGTGTGTACTGACATTTAAGCCCGCCGATGGACTTCAGAATGGACACGGCAACAAACAGGGTAGGGCTGCCAGGGCTTGCAGTTCTCTAGTGTGTAGCGGAGATCAGTGAGATCAGTAGGAGGGTGTGTGTGTGTGCCTCTGATGATGCTAGGTGCACACACACACACACACACACACACACACACACACACACACACACACACACACACACACACACAGCTCTCGCTCTCTGTCTGTGTATATTTATTAGCAAATAACTGAAGAAAACAAATGGAACAAAATGAATAAAACACATTACCTAATTTCTGCTCCTGTTACTTTCTCCTCCCTTGCTTGTACTGTGTGCCTCATGGCAGCTGGTGTTTTCCCCTCTGCTTGTGTATCTATGTGTTTGGATTTTAGTGTCTCTTTTTGCTGCGTCCCTGAAGCCTCCTGTTACAAGGGGATTTCTGCAGCCGGAGAAAGCAGAAGAACAGCTGGGCCACATTTGAAGGTCAGGCTCTGGTAAAGGAATTTGGGGACTTTACCTGTAATTTAGTTGAAGGCGCTTTCATCCAGGTCTTTGCTTTTACAGTATCTGCTGCTGCATCTGTGACACCGGTGTAGAATCATCAGTGAAACAAAATAGGGGTTCGGTGTATTGTTTGCTATGCATCTTATACGACTGTCTCATCTCATGTCATTATCTGTAGCCGCTTTATCCTTCTACAGGGTCGCAGGCAAGCTGGAGCCTATCCCAGCTGACTACGGGCGAAAGGCGGGGTACACCCTGGACAAGTCGCCAGGTCATCACAGGGCTGACACATAGACACAGACAACCATTCACACTCACATTCACGCCTACGGTCAATTTAGAGTCACCAGTTAACCTAACCTGCATGTCTTTGGACTGTGGGGGAAACCGGAGCACCCGCAGGAAACCCATGCGGACACGGGGAGAACATGCAAACTCCACACAGAAAGGCCCTCGCCGGCCACAGGGCTCGAACCCGGACCTTCTTGCTGTGAGGCGACAGCGCTGACCACTACACCACCGTGCCGCCCTCTTATACGACTGTAATACATGTCAAAGTACAAGATTTCAATATGAACAAAAGGCTCAGCCTTTTTGGAATTAGCTGGATTTCTGCATGAATTTAATCTTCACAATCATAATAATTCAATTAATATGACACTGGAAAGCAATATGTTGAATGAGTTGTTGGTCAAGAAGATTGATGACTTACTCGCGCAAAATTCAGATGAAAAATGACTTTTTCTCCCAACTGTATATTATATTTTATATATCCCAGATTAATCAATAATACTGCATTATTTACTCCGAACAAAAGCAGCCAACTTCCAGTTTTTGTTTTTGATTTTCCCCCAGCCAATGCTAATGTAGCCACACAAGCTGAGTGCTCTGTTGAGACAGAGCAGATTGCAGCCATATGATATAGCAGACCCATTTACAGAGCAGCTGTAAAAGTGGCTTATGTGGCCAAAGTAGGATGATCTTGCCAGCCTGTTCTAGGATGTGCACAAACTTTTTTTTTTTTCTTACAAAAATCTAAAGAAAGTGACAAAGTGGGTCATGTTCATACATTTGACACGTGCATCTGGACTCCATGCAGAGAGCCATATACACCTAATGTGATTAGATTAGATGAGATTAGATTAGATAGAACTTTATTGATCCCTTTGGGAGGGTTCCCCTCAGGGAAATAAAAATTCCAGCATTGGCATTTACACATTCATCTACCAGTATCAAAGCTTCAGATTATACAGTACCTGTGTGCCAGTCTGAGTGCTGCAACCCAGCATCATGTGGATTAAGGCCATTTATGAGTGGTTCAAATCTTCACTTACCTCATGATTCAATTCGAGTATGATTTCAAGAGATTACAATTTGATTGTAAAACAATTCTTGATACGTCTCCATTAGTCGAACTGTACAGGATTGATGTGACTGTTTGTGAAGAAACACCGATAAGGGATATTATACCTAGGAGAAAACGGATGCCTTGGTTTTCACAGATCCTTAGCAAGACCAATATTTTTTTTTTTTTTGTATCAGAGTTTGATGCCAGTTTCCATACAAGTGACTGTTCAAGGGTTCTCTCTTTAGCCACAACAGCCTGCTAATGCTGGTTAGCTTGCTAACGCTAGCTTTGGGACGAAACACCTGCTGTGATTTCTCATATTTAATTATGCTATATCAGGTCTGTATCAGCAAATTGCAAAGGTCTTGTCAAGCTCTTTTTTACCACTGACTTTGTAATACCCAAAGTGTTTCTGAAGGTCAGCTTTAAAAAAAAAAAAAAAAAAAAGGAGGTTCTGGATTCACTGCTTGCTGCAAATATTCCTCCTCACCTTCTCCATTGAGATCTCTCCCTCTCTCACATTTACTTTACTTCAATATGCTTAGATTAAAATATCTTACCTCAGTTTCTTGGACCATGATGTGGCCTTGCGCCTCACTGGTGGATGGAGTAGAAAAGAGGGCAGAAGTGATGGAGGCGTTTTTAATGAATCATAAAGACTGAGCTCTGTGCCTGCAGGTTCTTACTTAGCTGTGAGTCAAAGCATGAGGCTTTTGCTGAGTATAATAAATAATGATTGCATGACCAGATAGAGACACGCAGCAATCTACTGCGATGCAACTCCTGCTTTAATCAAATAGTCTTTTCATACGCTGGCATAGCCTTTATGGGATACATACAAGTGCGTGTGTATGTATGTACGCATCCATTATCTGTAGCCGCTTTATCCTGTCCTACAGGGTCGCAGGCAAGCTGGAGCCTATCCCAGCTGACTATGGGTGAGAGGCGGGGTACACCCTGGACAAGTCGCCAGGTCATCGCAGGGCTGACACATAGACAACCATTCACATTCACACCTATGGTCAATTTAGAGCCACCAATTAGCCTAACGTGCATGTCTTTGGACGGTGGGGGAAACCGGAGCACCCGGAGGAAACCCACGCAGACACGGGGAGAACATGCAAACTCCGCACAGAAAGGCCCTCATCGGCCACTGAGCTCGAACCCAGTGAGGCAACAGTGCTAACCACTACACTACCGTGCCACCCCATATATATATGAGAGCGAGAGATAGATAATATTATTCTATCCACATTCACTGGATATGAGCAATTGCACACTCTGATTGGATACTCTACTACTAGGCTATCAGCTCATTTACCATGAGTGGAGAAAAACAAAATGTTGGAGCGCATCAAGTAAGATAGATCACTTTATCAAGTATTTAAAAGAAATAGAAATGGCTAAAAGAATATTTTTTTTTTCTCCAATATCTCCTGTTCCACACTCCAGCCCAGTCGGTGGCAGTAATGCACCTTTAAGTTGGTTTGCCAACTACCAAAAAGAAGAAAATGGCGAAACGTGTTGCTGAACTAACCAAGGATGAAATAAAAACACTACTCAAACAAAATCCCCCCAAAATACAAAAAAAGCAACAGAATATGGAATGGGGCGGCACGGTGGTGTAGTGGTTAGCGCTGTCACCTCACAGCAAGAAGGTCCGGGTTCGAGCCCCGTGGCCAGCGAGGGCCTTTCTGTGCGGAGTTTGCATGTTCTCCCCATGTCCGCGTGGGTTTCCTCCGGGTGCTCCGGTTTCCCCCACAGTCCAAAGACATGCAGGTTAGGTTAACTGGTGACTCTAAATTGACCGTAGGTGTGAATGTGAGTGTGAATGGTTGTCTGTGTGTCAGCCCTGTGATGACCTGGCGACTTGTCCAGGGTGTACCCCGCCTTTCGCCCGTAGTCAGCTGGGATAGGCTCCAGCTTGCCCGCGACCCTGTAGAAGGATAAAGCGGCTAGAGATAATGAGATGAGATGAGAATATGGAATGAATGTATTTGATGGTAAGAACGTATCTTCTTTTTTTCAAGAATTATTATTATTATTATTATTATTATAGCATTTTTCACAAATTACTACTGTCATTTCACCGGTATGTTTACATTCTAAGCGGAAATTATTTTGTCAGACATTTGGTATAAAGGTTTTATTTAGCGAATATGCAAAAAATTAAAATAAAAATGCTCATACACACCTAGTTTTACATAATAGTTTTGCACCATTTACATTGAATACTATACATACATTCAGGTATTTGGAAGATAATACGGCTATTCAGGGGGTCCCTGTTGTCCATCACTTTCTATCTCTGCTGTAACCTTTTGTTTGCTCCATACGGTAAGTGTGAGTAGCAAAGCTTCAAGCTCTATACACCTATGGACCCTTTTCAGTCACGTGACCTTCGTAAACGCGACCGCCATTTTGGACATGTAGTGGACTTCGGCTCAAATCGGTTTGAATGCGAGGAAGGCGACAAACATAAAAGAAAAAGGAGCGAGATGCAGAAAACCGTATTTACTAGTTAACTGTAATTATGATCTGGCAGCTATTTACACCGGATCAAGTGTAAATAGCTGCCGGAGCCAACGTCCGAGGTTCCGGAGCGCGCGCGCTGGCTCCGGCTGGGCCGCGAGCGAGCTTGCTCCGGAACCTCGGACGTTGGCTCCGGCAACTATTTACACTGGATCCGGTGTAAATAGCTGCCAGATCATAATTACAGTAAACTAGAATGGAATGTTAACAGCAATGTAATGCCTTTTCTGGCTAATTTTATTCGTCTTACCTCCAACAAAGTGGTCACTACACAAGCGTTGGTATGCCGCTATCCATCTTCTCCGTCGGTCAGCATCTACCGGGATCCGATAAAATGATAACCCTTGCCTTGTTTGTTGATGGTTACTACATCCAGGTACACAACAACATAGTGGCATGATGGAAGTCTTGCTGAAAATAAACACTTTCTTTGCTGCCATTCCTCAATGTTGGCTGTGGTAAACTACTGGTAGTACATGTTCAAAATGGCGGCTGCGTTTGTCATGACGTCACGTGAAAAGGGTCCATACTGTACAATAGCCCTGCAGTTTCCATCAGGGTCAGATTTATTATACTGGGCCTCCGTGTGGTCTTTTATTAAGTGATGAGGAGATGCTGAACAGCACAGGCCAATGCTCTGATACTGCTGCTGTTTCTGTATGGGTGCTTGGTTTAATCAGCTACACGGCCCCCTCCCTTGCTTGCTGCCGTTTGTTCATCTGCTCTAATTACTCTCCAAATTGTTCTCTTGATGTTTTTCCTGTGTTTATTTACAATGGGGGGTGGCAGAGATGGCTGGGGCTTGGTGGAGATGCACAGCTGTTGGAGTGAACTGTTATTTGCTGTCCACAGACTCTAAGCCAATTCTTAAGCAGTTCTCCGAGCTGCATGGAACTAAACCAAGCAAGGACAAGTTAATCCACAGGTGCTTTTCGTTTAAAATTCCAATAGATGCTTAGTTGCACGATTTTGTAAACGGCTTTAGACAACGCAAAGCCGTAGCATGGCGTCGTACACTGAAAATATGATTCTAGACTGCACTGAACGGCCGTGTCCTTTGTAATAAAATACACACAGCTATATTATTTTGCTGCTAAATTACCCGTGCTTCATATTTTGTCATTGTGTGATTGGATATGACTAGAATCTTATTGGAAAATGCCTACCACAGCCCAGTGTTAGACAGAGTCTGTTCATTTGTCATAAAAGATGTGTTTATTTAGATTATCTCATTGTCGCATGCTTGCACCTTCGGAGTGCTTGGTGCCCTCGCTCCCCATTAGCGTTGCCTGCTTTTGCTCCTTATTGAAGTTATGAAAAGGCACAAATTACGAAATGCAGACATGTTGTGCCTTTGCATGACACTCATAATGCACTGATTGTGGATATTATGGATAAAGCCAAGTGCTTGCTGTCTCGGTCTGAGACATGTACTCAAGACCGTGGCCGCATTTGCATTTCCAATCCATTCAGCGTCTCCTACTTATTACTTCAAAATTGTTTTTGTATCTCCCAATTTCATGGATATGAGGCTGTATTGAATGCCATTTGCTGTGTATTATCTGATGTGGGGGCAGCGCAGAAAAATGCTGTCAATCTGTGTTCATGGCTAATGTGGTTAAGTAAAGCCAATATGGTTGTTTTTAATGGTCACTGTTGACAACCTGGCCGATGCCGAGAAAGAAGCCAACCAACACACAAATTAACTAAGGCTACTTTAAAAAATCATGCCACTTCTGGATACGAATTAGCGTATTTAAGTATCTGATTATTAAATCTAGACTGCACTGCACTGCACAATTTGAAACACTGCATACATTTCTTCCTAACACTGGTGGGCCATCTCATCTTTGTTTTGTATCGCTTTCTCATATAGACAGTTCGGAATGTGAGTCGAGAATAGCCGTTAGGATTTTTCCCCTTTCATGTTTACAGTTTATCAATTACCTGAAAAGAGGAGCTCGGTATAATCCAGCCAGCCAAACTTGAATGTTGGAAATGACTTGCTGGCTGCATTCCAGGTTGTTTTTATTGATTTCCCTTTTCTGATATTCCTCATTTAAATTTTAAAATATCTGGGAAGTGCTGCCTCATAGCCCCAGGGTCCTCAGATTGATCCTGTGCTCAGGTTACTGTCTGTGCATGTTCTCATCATGTCCACGTGGGCTTCTAGCAGGTTCTCTGGCTTCCATCCTCTCTCCAAAGCCATGCAGGTAGTTGGACTGGCTATGCTAAATCACCCATGGACGTGCCTATCATGTGAAAGAGAGCATGAATGTGTGTGAATGTTTGTCATAATGATGAAGTTTGTTTCAGCCGGAAGTTTCACGATGCAAGTGAATTTATTGCTGCAGCTTAATTTATTTTGGCTGGATTGTTGTATAGTGCTGGCGTTCTTGCAGAAGTTTGCTCCCTAATGTGCTGGCATATGATGTACTGATACACTGCGAGTGAACACGTGCGTGCGTGCGTGCGTGCGTGCGTGCGCGCGCGCACGCACACACACGCACACACACACACGAAACTGCACCTGGTCATGCTCACTCTCAGGGTGTGAGAGTGAGCAGAAGAAGTAGAAATGATGCCTCCCATGATGGGCGTTGGTCCATGCCGGATGTTATCTTTCAGTAGCACCTGGGGGTCGGTGGAACTCAAAATAGTGGCGATCCATAAATCAGTGTCAGGACCTGAGAGTGTGTTGTGGTGCTCAAGGCTGCTGGTACAGTGACAGAGAAGAAGAATGTCAAAGAAATCCACACTTCCTCATGATGTCAGTGGGTCAGCTCATGATCTGAGCGACCCTCTGACCCCAAGAGAGCTAGAACTAAGGCTAGAACAGCACAATAAGCACCCATGCAGCTTTTCTAAACTTATGTCCTGTACCTGCTTGACTTTTAACTTTTCGTAACCACACATGAACAATTTAGTACAAACATACTTAATTCAAATGAAGGCATTTGTCATGTTGGGAGCCCATGACAGGCCTTATATACAGATGTCATACATTTGCGTAATTAGCATGTACTTTTTATGTTGGATCTTTATTCTGATTAACATCTCATCTCACCTCATTATCTCTAGCCGCTTTATCCTGTTCTACAGGGTCGCAGGCAAGCTGGAGCCTATCCCAGCTAACTACGGGTGAGCGGCGGGGTACACCCTGGACAAGTCGCCAGGTCATCACAGGGCTGACACATAGAGACAAACAACCATTCACACTCACATTCACACCTACGGTCAATTTAGAGCCACCAGTTAACCTAACCTGCATGTTTTTGGACTGTGGGGGAAACCAGAGCACCCGGAGGAAACCCACGCAGACACGGGAAGAACATGCAAACTCCGTACAGAAAGGCCTCTGTTAGCCACTGGGCTCAAACCCAGAACCTTCTTGCTGTGAGGCGACAGCGCTAACCACTACACCACCGTGCCGCCTTGACATAATAACGGAAGCAAATATTCATTATTGCTTTTGGAACAGGTTTGGGAAACCCCAAACGATACCCATTTCTGACAACACTGAAATATAGACTTTTTGAAAGAAGGATCAGAAAATAGTTTTTTCCTCCCTTTGGTCTATAGTGGTTGTAAAAATTTTAGCAGTTTACTTATCAAATGGAAAATGTGCAGAAAATGTCTGTCTCAGTCACAGTGTACAACGAAGTCAGGCGAATCTCCTTCCCCCTATCTTCTGCTCTCTTGGTGGTATCTGTGGTACCATGGGCTCAGGAAACAGAGACTGTTTGCTGTCAGTAAACAGCTGGTGTTTGTCTTATGTATGTAGAAGCTTTGCTGTCTTTGGGGAGAAATCTCCTCTTAAACTCCTCACCTGAAACAAAAACTTCTCATTAGAACAGGAAATAAAAAAATATCTGGAATGAAATGTGCTGCAGAGTTTGCTACATTCGGTTAGGCTAAGGTAAAAATAATCAGGCATAACTCTTGTGCACATACATTTCTACATTTGTATTTAAAACAGATTTATGATACACCAGTCAGTGAAACTCTGACACTAAATAAGACAGTGAAAGAAGATTTAAGTGTAGTTGAAATGCTTCTTTGGAATAGATAGTTTTTCGTTGCACTGTGGCAAACAAACCTGCTTTTCAGCACTCTGTGCAAAACAAATGATGCTGTCATCAGGAGACTGGTTGGGAATTTGATCAGCAAAACACGGCAGAGAGCATGTGGAGCTGCAGGTTGATGATCTGCCAGATGTAACCTGCTTAGAAAGCACCTGAAGGACCCTGATTAAGAGCTTATTACACAGTGTAGCTGCAAATTAAAACCCAGATTTCAGTAAACATTCACCTGAATGTGTAGAAACATGACAAAATAACAGGGTCCTCGACTGAATACTAATAACCTCTTGTGATCGCCATCATTTTTCACATCGGAATTGAAGATACTGGATAGAGTGGGCGCTTACGTCCTTTGACCTGAATCACGTCATCCTGGAATTGCCTTCTTCATTTGAGACTAAAGAAAAATCTGACCAAAAAATGTCAGAAAATATTGATTCGTCAGATAAATTAACAAAAAAAACCCCGTGCTATCTGAGGCGGCACGGTGGTGTAGTGGTGAGCACTGTCGCCTCACAGCAAGAAGGTCCTGGGTTCAAGCCCAGCGGACGACGAGGGCCTTTCTGTGTGGGTTTCCCCCACAGTCCAAAGACATGCAGGTTAGGCTAATTGGTGGCTCTAAATTGACTATGATTGTGAATGGTTGTTTGTCTCCGTGTTAGCCCTGCGATGATCTGGCGACTTGTCCGGGGTGTACCCCGCCTCTCGCCCATAGTTAGCTGGGATAGACTCCAGCTTGCCTGCGACCCTGCACAGGATAAGTGGCTACAGATGATGGATGGAGCTCTGATTTAATTAAACTCTGGTGCAGTGTTATTATTTTGTAGATTACCAGATATGGTTGTTAAATATAATGTACATAAAGCAATGCTTGAAGGAATTCTCTTATATAGTCCTGGTGTGTGTGTGCGTGTGTGTGTACACACTGCACTGAGTCAGGCATAAATACCTTTAATTAAATTCACCTAGTGGAAATACCTCTGGTTCATTATACCTGTCTTGAAACATGACAGGCTTTCAGTGTTATCAAGCTGTTAGTCTGGAGGGAGAGCTGCTGAAACCGGTGTTCAATAAATGCTTTTGACTAGCTGGAGAGGCAGGAATGTTTTGTGTGGGAAAGAACATGAAAGATGTTTAGGGAAAAGTTTTGGAGTGTAATGAGGGCCTGGGATAGAGGTTAGGCTGAATTAATCATTGAGCAGAGAGAGAGTGTGTTATTAACACACCCAGAGTGGTGACTGAATGTCTCTCGTATGACAAATGGGTAATTAAGAATGTTTTTTATACTCTGAATTTTCACAGTCACACGGAGGACCACAAAGAACTTTTTACCCATTCAGGAGTTTGATGAAATGCAGTTTTTAATTATACGCTCATTACAGTGACACTGTTTCCCCTTTCACTATTTTATTGCCAATTGTGGTGGCCATGTCTTATGAGACACTTTTTTTCCCCCCAGGATAGGCAGGGATAGAGGTGGCTCAAGTCTAGTCCAAGAACATATTTGAAGTCCATTCTTGCTTTCCACATAGTATCGATATAAACCCTGGATTATATTTAAGCAATATCATATGAGCAAGAGTGCATTTCACGGCCTGTGACCTCACTACTGTGGCCAAATCACAGCAATGCTAATATTCTGTACAATAATGATTGCAAATGTGATATTGCTTTATGATGCAGCTTTTTAAACAAGCAATTAATATTGAATAACTGACATTTCAGGCACAATATGGCCAAATATTTTGTTTCTTCTTGCTCTTTCCAGAAAAACAGTTCTCAAAGCCATAGCTGGATAGAGTGTTGTGTATTGCTACGCAATACACAGACTGACTGACAGCCCATAGTAACAGTTTGATTATAATTAATTATTGCTAGAATTGAAAAATTGTGTAGGGGTGGCATGGTGGTGTAGTGGTTAGCACTGTTGCCTCACAGCAAGAAGGTTCTGGGTTCGAGCCCAGCGGCCGACGGGGGCCTTTCTGTGTGGAGTTTGCACGTTCTCCTCATGTCTGCGTGGGTTTCCTCCAGGTGCTCCGGTTTCCCCCACAATCCAAAGACATGCAGGTTAGGCTAATTGGAGGCTCTAAATTGACTGTAGGTGTGAATGGTTGTCTGTGTGTGTTAGCCCTCCGATGATTTGGCAACTTGTCCAGGATGTACCTCGCCTCTCACCCATAGTCAGCTGGGATAGGCTCCAGCTTGCCTGAGACCCTGCACAGGATAAGTGGTTACGGATAATGGATGGATAGATGGATGGAATGAAAAATTGTGTAGCAAAGATAGAAAAGCAGAATAATACAAACCGTGAAATGGAGGAGTGCTGTTATATTAAATACCAAAACCCTTGAAACACCACCTGCCCAATCAAATTAGTGGACTGGAACTACCACACAGTATGCTGTTTATACTACAGTGTGGTTGAATTCTCGAATCTGATTGGTTAGAAGGTGTGCATTATGTTTGTATAACTGCATGGATTAGACATTAGTTCTAGCTGTAATATAACGGGGATGGCTGCTCCTCCCAGGCTTTCTTGGCCATGTCAAGTAGGCCCCTTAGTCTTTGGCCAAACAGTAGCATGAAGGGGTGAAACCTGTGGAGGCTTGGGGTGTCTCCCAAGCAATGAAGAGCACTGAGGGTAGGCGTAGGTCCCAGTTCCGGCTTTCCTCGTCCACCATTCGTCAAAGCATCCTCTTGAGCGTTTGATTAAACTCTTGACAAGGCTGTCAGTCTGGGGGTGTTAGATGGAGGTCCGGAGGTGTTTGACCTACAGCGGCCGACATAGGTCTGCCATCAATTTGGGCACAAAGGGGGTGCCTTGTTCTGTGAGCATGTCATTTGGGCTCCCCACTTGACTGAAGAGGAGCATCAGTTCCCTGGCAATGTTTTTTCGATGTTGCCTTGTGGAGGGGGATAACCTCAAGGTACCTGGTGGCATAGTCAACCACCATCAGGATACTGTTGCCCCTCTGGCCTGGTAGGTGTCAGGGAGGGGTGTGTTCATAAACCCTGCCGCTGTATGTGTAAACAAGCAAGTATAAAACTTTAGTTTCTGTTCAGCTTGACTGCAAGATTTATTATGCAACGCTGCCTCTATGGGGTTTTCTGGTCCTCGCAAGCAGTATGCACCACCTACTGACCCATTTGAATATTGCGCTAATACAGTAACAAATGAAGGACAATGAACTTGGTATTTAACCACTATTTAAAACACAGGGAAATTTAAAATGGGTGTTTTTAACATTTAACCTATCAATTAACTATACCCTAGTCCCACAATGAACGTTTTATACCGTTCTTAATTCCTGTATATGCCTATTTTAAGTTTTTACACTCTCTCTCTCTATATATATCTTTTTTAAACACATTTTTAACCCTTTACAATATACTTGTGGCCTCATGCAGACTTTCAAAATGTTTCTACTAGGTCAATGCCCACCTGCCCAAAGGGGCTGGTTTGTAGGGAGATGTCTGCTGGCACTGGGGGCAATGATGGCAGAAATTGCGGACTACTGCTACCATGTCAGGCCAGTGGAACTGGTCCCAGAGCTTCTCCAGGGTGTTGTGCGGTCCCAGGTAGCCTCCTAGCAGGTTTCAGTGGGCCAGGTGCATTAAGGAATCAATCCAGGATCTGGGCATGATGAGGAGATCATAGGGTTTACCGTGACGGCTACAGTGGTAATCAGTGAAGTGGTACATTGGAATGGAGCAGTCCATTCTTCATTGGAAAGTAGGTTGCAGGAAGTGCTTGGTTGGGGTTTTGATTCTTCCTGCCAATTTGCTGTGCCTGGCCAGTGCCAGTGCTGTGCCAGTGTTTCAGCCAGTCATCCACTTTCAGCTCCCTCCTGAAGTTCCCCTCTTTGACTCCTTACTCAAACCTAACAGAGAGAGGGTTAGCAGGAGGGTTGGACTCACCTTCAGTGCTTGCATCAGCATCAGCTTCATCCTCCCAGGCCAGACATGCAGCATGCACAGGGGCTGGAGCTCTGCGAGGTTGTCTCTTCTGTCTCTGGTCTCCTTCTGGATGTGGGTGGTTGTGCAGGGAACCCCAGCCAGTCTCTGCCTACAAGAAGGGGCTCAGGCAGTTCTGGGATTAGACCAATCATGAGGGGACACTCAGCTCCATACCTGCACCTCAGTGGAGTGGGGGGGGGGGGGACCTCTTTCATGTCCTTATCCTCACAGGATACTGCCAAACTACCACTGGACAGTCAGGGGTAGGGCCGACAGACAAGGCAGGGTGATAGAGATCCTTGAGTCCAGTATGGCCAGTAAGGAGTCCAGTTCAGCCAGAGGGTGATGGTGGGTGTGCTGAATTGGGGAGCGGTATGCATGGTGCACCCAGCCAGCCAGGGTTTATCGCCCTGGGTAAGTGGATATCATTCCACCTCGGTTGGCATAGGCCCATCATGAGGTGATGGCTGGGCCAGATGGTCTTGGTCCTGGAAGGTCCTGGAACTGGCTCCTTCCCCTCTAACCATGTTGAGGGTGGATACAGCAACGATTTCAGCTGGTGATAATAGGTCAGGCGGGAGCGACCTCTGGGCGATGCATAGAAGTGTATCCATCTGTCCCTTGGGCTCCTGATAGTAGGTCCAGCGGTGGAATACTGCAGTGGCTCAAGTAGAGGATAGCCCACAGCAGGCCAGAATTTGACCCTTGAGGAGGTGGCAGTTGTCTACCTCCTTCGGACAGGGCATAGTAGCCCTGTTGTACCTCCCTGGTGAGGAGTGGCACCAGCACATTTATCCACTCACTCAGGCCAGCCCTCTCTGGTGGTGACTCTCTTGAATGTGGCCAGATATGCCTTGCCATTGTTGTCCACTGAGAGTTTGGTGAGGAGGCGCTGGGATTCCTGTGCAGGGTCGGGGAGAGGGGTTGCCATAGCGGGTGCCATCTGCCAGAAGGTCAGCAGCTCCTGGGTCATGGCATGGACTTTGCAGGCCATCTCTTGGAAGAACTGAGACTGCTGGAGACTGACCTCGAGTAGATGTTGCATGATTGAAACCATGGCAGAGTTGGTCAGCTCTGGGTCTGTGTCTTCTGCCTGCATTCTCCACCAGTGTGGTATTTTCTAGTGCCAGGGACTGGACATTAAAACAGGAATTCAGGAAACAGTAGTGAGATGAAAATACTCTTCGATTTAATAAAGTGGTGGAAGGGTGATAGGATAAGGGAAGAGGGAGTGCGTGCAGGTCTTGTGCAGGATGCTCATGGAGGGGTGCAGTTGTGGAGGTTGTAGGTGACTGGAATGCTGCTGCTCTCTACAGGTGTCAAGGATCAGTGCTGCTTCTTCTGTGGAAGCAAATCATCTGTGCTGGAATCTGCTGGCATAAGAGAAAGCAAGTCAGGTACAGCATGAAGATGGTTTTTACTTGCCTGTATGAAGATGCAGCGTCCTTTTATTCTCTCCCGGTGCCTTGTGGAGGGTGAGTGAGAAAAATCCAACCTTTAATTGTGAGTGGACATGCCCCCTTAATGTTTTGCAGCCGTGGTGAGTTACAGCCATCCCACCCTCTGCCATGTGGCTGCTGCTGATCCATAACAGTGGTGCTGAAACTGTGCTGTCTCTTCAATACTGTGGTTGCAGTGTGATGGGGTGCTGTCCGTTCAGCACCACTGCCGCAGTTTGGCAAGGACCGCTTGCAGGTTTGTGCGCAAGCGCTGTAGGCCTGCTGTCGTCACATAACATATTCAAATGTGTTATTGTTTCTATAGTAACAGCTCATACGCAGGGATTTGTATGGGGGATGCACCACATTATCTACGTCTAATAATACATGGATTAAAAATGTGGTGGTGTTTAACAAAGAAAAATGTATGATCATTGATGTGAAGTTTCTTTTTTGTTGTTGTTGTTAAGAGGCATTTATTTAAATATTTTTGAAAGGAGTTTTGAGTATCCACACTTTGTAACAGTCATGGTGCTTTGCAAAGTTTCCCAGCATGGGAAAATCTTCAGGATGGAGAAGTTTATGCTTTCTGGTTTCTCACTAAAATGACAACCTGCCTTTTCTGAGAGAGAGGGGAGGGGGATAGAGGGAGAGAGAATGGAGGAAAGGAGATGCTTATGAGAGAATGACTGTTTATCATGGCTATAATGTAAGTGATAACAGGACCCACGTTGTCTTGTGGATGTTCTGCAACATAAAGTCTGTTATACAAAAATAATCCATGTATTATTTTTGGAGGGGCGGCACGGTGGTGTAGTGGTTAGCGCTGTCGCCTCACAGCAAGAAGGTCCGGGTTCGAGCCCCGTGGGCGGCGAGGGCCTTTCTGTGTGGAGTTTGCATGTTCTCCCCGTGTCTGCGTGGGTTTCCTCCGGTTTCCCCCACAGTCCAAAGACATGCAGGTTAGGTTAACTGGTGGCTCTAAATTGACCGTAGGTGTGAGTGTGAATGATTGTCTGTGTCTATGTGTCAGCCCTGCGATGACCTGGCGACTTGTCCAGGGTGTACCCCGCCTTTCGCCCGTAGTCAGCTGGGATAGGCTCTAGCTTGCCCGCGACCCTGTAGAACAGGATAAAGCGGCTAGAGATAATGAGATATGTGATTTATTTTTGGATTATTTTTATAACATCAAGGTCTATCAGTTAAGTGAGGTGCTATTCCTTACTTAAATACACATAGGTGTATGCAAGTTATTGCCGTGGTTGTTTGGAGCGTTGCTTCTACACTCAGGAATTAATGTTACTGTGGCAGCGGGGGCGTGGCCTAGCGACAGACTGTGAATGGAGGGCGGAGTCAGGGAAGGTGAGTGGTCTTATCGCTACACCTGTTTGTCAATTGACGTGTGTTTGTGTGTCTCCTCCAGTGACCGCGCCCTATAAAAGGAGAGTGAGAAGGGGAGGTTGGCGCCGAGGGCTTGATAGTAGCCTGTGTGTGTGAGAAGAGAGAATTTTGAGTTGTGTGCTGAAAAGCAGCAAGAAAGAAAATAATTAAGATGCAAGCAACCGCCTGCCGTGCTTCTGTGCTCCACCCACATCAGGGTCTCTCTACAGTTACGAATGTGTATAATGCAATGCCATCGTAAATAGTGGGGACAGTATAGCACTATGTGACACTGAACAAAAATAGCTAAACAAAGTAGCATTTTATCTCAAATCCCATATTTATGTTCTCTAGATAGTTATTGAGTGCTTGCACTAAATTGTTTACTTATTACAGTTAGTGTTTGAAGATTAAACACCTCTCATATAGCTTTCGAAGCCAGCAAAAGGTCTGTCTTGTATGCCGGTCTTCTGCCTGTTCTACATTCATAGATACTTTTCAATTTAAGGTCAGAGCTTTTGATTTGTGATGATGAGATGCTGATGATTAAGGTGTGAACTCATTTCTCATTGCAAACTTATGTTTCTTTTCAATTTAGCAGTAATGTTGGTTTTCCAGTAGATTAGTTTAGAAATACAGAGGTAGGTGTGGCATCATTTAGTGGAAACCTTTTCCTTTTTAATTTGGAGGTAAGCTGCTACAACTTTGCTTCTGGTTGAGATATGTGCAAAAGAGAAGCGTATTTCAGTTCAGGAAAATTCAGAACTCAGCATAGAATAAAAGTCAGAGATCTACATAGAAAATGTGACCATGTGAAAGGTTTTCTGAAGCAATTTAAGCTACCGTATATGCAGTATACATTGTGAAAGGCTCAGGTGTCTGATTCCAGGACAAGACTCATGTGTTAGGCAGGATATGACTCAGTATCTATTTTTATTCTATCCACATTCACTGGATATGAGCAAATGCGCACTCCGATTGGCTATTCTGCTACTAGGATATCAGCTCCTATACCGTGAGGAGAGAGAAACAAAATGGCAGCGCACATCAAGTCAGATTTATCACTGTGTTATTAAGTATTTAAAAGAAACAGGAATAGCTAAAAGACTATAGTCCCCCCCCCATGCTCTGATTAGCAACTCTATCACCTCATATACTGTGAGTAGAGAAAAACAAAATGGCAGATCGTGTTTCTGAACCAACTGAGGATGAAATAAAAATCTACTTGAAAACAAACCCCCCAAAAATACAAAAAAGCAACAAAATTTGGAATGAAAGTATTTCATCGTAAGAACATAACTTTTTTTTTTCAAGAATTATTATTATTATTATTATTTATTTATTTATTTATTTTTTTTTACAAATTGCTCCTGTCATTTCGCCGGTTTGTTTACATTCTAACCAGAAATTATTTTGTCGGACGTTTTGTACAAAGTTTTTATATATCGAATTTGCAAAAAGTAAAAATAAAAATCTTCTGTTTCTCAAAATCCAGTGAATGTGGATAGAATAAAACAGTTATTTCACTCAATCTCGTCGTACATGGCTTATAGCTGACTCGGCGCTACGTGCCTCGTCAGCTATCAGCTCATGTATGACTCGATTTCATGAAGTAACTGTTAAATATTTGCCATTCCTAACGGTGGTAAAAAAATGCTAGGGCCACTTTCAGTTTGATTATTGAGTTAATAGATAGAGCTTACACACACAGAGTGCAGTCATTTGGAAAAAAAAAATTTTTTCTTTAACTTAAAAAAAAAATCATTGTAATGTTCAAAAAGCCTTGTTTCTGTTTTTACAAACTTTGAAAATTAATGATGATGATGGAAATGTTTAAATTACGGTACAAGGTACATAGCCATAGACAGAACTGCTAAATTAACTTAATGAGTAACCATAGGTCATCTTTTTAAAAAGAAACCTTTATTTGGTCACATGCACACTTCAAGCACAGTGAAATTCATCCTCTGCATTTAACCCATCTGAAGCAGTGAACACACGCACACATACTCAGAGCAGTGGGCAGCCACACCAGAGTGCCCAGGGAGCAGTCAGGGGTTCGGTACCTTGCTCAAGGGCACCTCAGCCCAAGGCCGCCCCACGTCAACCTAACTGCATGTCTTTGGATTGTGGGGGAAACCGGAGCACCCGGAGGAAACCCACGCAGAGAACATGCAAACTCCACACAGAAAGGCCCTCGCCGGCTGCTGTGTTTGAACCTGGAACCTTCTTGCTGTGAGGCGACTGTGCTAACCACTACACCACCGTGCCATTGTTTCTTGTGTGTGTGTGTGTACAGTGTTCCCATTCTAGAAGTTTTGTGTGGTAAACAGTATTACACTGAGCAGGCATGCCTGCGGCTCATAGTGTACATGTAGTTTCTAATTTAAAAATACAGGTCTGCTCGGCGGTCACACCCACATACTGTGATTTAAATGGCTTATTTACTGTCAGTTTTTTTTTTTCCTCATCCACAGCTGGAATTAATCTCTTAATGTCACTGTCACTGTTGATTTACGAGTGCTCTCAAATGCCCTATACTTTTTCCTTGACATTTTACGCTCTCTCCAAGACAATTTCCTACCATACGTATCTGCTCACTAGTTGCTTCAGGGTGGCACAGTGGTGCAGCAGGCAACATTGCTGCCTCACAGCTCCAGGGTCATTATAATAGGAAATTATAAAGTAAATTTGACTATATTCAAGATATCTTCACTTGCTCAGATGTCATTTTATGCAGTATGCTGATACTGAATCAGAGCGCTAATACTCATTTCTAAAACTTAATGTAGACTTTTCAGGTCCTATGTGATTTTTTTTTTTCTTCTGATGTGATTCTATGTGTTAAAATTATTTAATCTAAACAGGTTTTATGAAAGACAATCAATGAGAGTCCCTTGGAAGAGACCAAGAGGTGTATCTAAGATGTAACCAAGATGGTTTTAAAAGCTTGTTTTTATATTTTGCAACTATATCAAAAGCATTGCACCTTTACTAATCTCGATTTAATAACTGGCAATTATTAAATCAATTATGCCTAGCCTGTATCCGTTTCGGTGAAGCTTGGTCACTGTGTTTCAATCACTGCTTCTGTTCTGTCAACAGTATGTTATTAAATTTGAAGCGAGTTATGCTGGTGCCATTTTTCCTTACATTCCTTCTTTCAAACCCAAGCACACCTTCTGTTCCCTCTGTGTCTGTCTCGTGAATGCCATTGCTCAGGCAGTGAGGTGTTACAGGCTCATTGTTGCTGACCATGGTGCTGAAAGGCCTCCTACATTCACATAGCCTGAGTGTTCATTTCATGGTCCATATAACATGCTCGCCATTTGTTAGGTGGCTGTTAGCACCGCCGCTTATTTCTTTAACCCGTTCCCTGTCGAACCATAACAAATCCGACAAACACTGGTTTCAGCAAATGGCGGATGGCTACTGCTTCACTTTTAGGTACAAGGGCATGTGTGGTTTTACAAATATGCCAGCTGTAGAGTTTTTTTTGTTTGTTTTTTTGCTTACGAGCCAGTATAAAAACTCAGCGATTGCTGGTTTTTGGAAATTTCTTCAGACCTTGTTCAGGCCTTGTCTGAACATACACACACTATATGACCAAAAGTCTGTGGATGCCTGACCATGATCCTCACATGTGGGCTTCTCTAAACTTTTGCCACAAATTTGATTTGAGCGCTTGATTGTTTAACATGTCTTTGTATCCTGTAGTATTATGATTTCTCTTCACTTGAACTAAAAGGCCCAAACCTGTTCCAGCTTGACAATGCTCTTGAGCTCAAAGTGAGGTCCATGAATACATGGTTTGCCAAAGTTCACGTGGAAGAACTCTGTACAGAGCCTTGACCTCAACCCCACTGAACACTTTTGGGATGAATTGGAACGCAAACTGTGCACCAGGCATGCTTACCAAACATTAGTGCTCAACTCCGCACCAATCCCCACAGCAACATTCCAAAATCTAGTGGAAAGCCTTCCCAGAAGATGGAATAGAATGTTCAACAAGTACATATGGGTGTCATGGTAAGGTGTCCATATACATTTGGCCATACAGGGCAACACTGATCAGTGTTTAATTATAAGATGAACACACAATCACTTGTATTCTCACAAAACCCTTTATTTGGAATCCTAACTTTGCGCTGTTATCCTTCATGCCATTGTGAATTTGTGAGCAGGGGTGCCGAACAAAGTAAATGTGTTTTTCAGTCTGCCTACCTCTTCCTTCTCTGCCCTCCCATCCTTCCTCTCAAGATTCCCTGCATGTCTTGCGTACACACCACACACACACACATTTTACCCATCCCTTCTCTAAGGACTCTGTCTGTTTCCTCCGTTTGCATCCCCGTTGTCTCCTTCACACTATGTGGTTTCTGGCAAGCCTTGATAGCAAGAGACACATACACAAACACTCCTTCACTGTTAGCTGTATAGGGTTTACCGTAACGGAGTAAGAAATCCACAGCATAAACTTGGATTGCTTTGGAAAAGTGCTGCAGTAATTAATAGTTATAACAGTGGAAGTTTTTCCCTTGGCACTTTTGAGCTGCAGCACAGGAGACAAAAAAAGGGAGAGCGAGTAATATTTGAAAAGACACAGCTCTGGAGAACATTTGTTATAAGCCATTAGATAGAAAGCAGCAATTAATTTGCTGACTGCCCCCAGTTGCTTTTGCATGGGAATAAAGATTGAGAAGGCCTTTTCAGCTGCTGAAAAACACATAAGCACGCACCCTGCATTATCACCCAGTGAGAAGTGAAAAAGAAAAACTTCATTAGCTATGAGAAACAGTTCCTATGTTGGTTCTCCTCCATTGCTTTCGGATGCGGCTGGAACGGAACGTCCCTGGTGACCAGGTAAGGAGTCTTTTCTCTAAAAAAAATGCCATTATCCAGATGGTGCCATTAACAATTATGCAGCTACATTTTCCTTTTTATAATTGACTCAATAAGCTATTAGGCAAGTTGGCATCCGGTTGGGCTTATATGAAACTTGTCCAGATGTTATGAAGCAGACAGGGGTGAGTGGAGAGAAGGAGAGCGGGGAGTTGGGGCTATTATGGAAGGGTGTGTTGATGGCCAGGGCGTTGTACAGATGGATGCTGGAGGTGGGTGTTGGGGGAAAAAGTCAGACTCTATTAAATCAATGTCTCTATCACTTCAACAGCCTGCTTTTCTCTCCTCCTTCCCAGACCTTGTGAATGTATTTTCCCATGATAATCATTCTCCTTTTTACTGTGATAAATCTTTGCCCATTAACCCATCATTTTTCCCCTGTAAATACCTTATTCATTTGTTAGGTTAATTAATTGGTTGCTTATTTATTTTAGATCTTTCAGCTATAGAAGGATGACAAATTAATGAAAAAAGCAACATATCGTGTTTAGTAAGGTGTTGCCTTCCTTATAAGCCACCAGAACAACTTCAATTAGCCTTAGTATAGTCTCTGTACTGGAACGATGACCATCATTCTTCCAAAAGATATTCCCTCAGTGGGTGTTTTGATGATGAGGTTGGAAAGTACTGTCTAGCACTTCCTTGCAAAATGTCTCATTGGTGTTTGATTGGGTTGACATCTCGTGACTGTGAAGGCAATAGTGTATGATTTACATAAATTCTATTCTCATCAAATCATTCAGTGAGTCCTCGTGTCCCGTGGATGGGGACATTGTCATCCGAGAAGAGAGCTCTCCCATCAGGAAAGAAATATTTCATCAGAGGATAAAGGTGATGAGTCAGAATAACTTTCTATTGATTTGCAGTGACGCTTCTCTCCAAGGGTACAAGTTGACTTAAATCTTGCCAGAAAAAAAAAAATGTCCCGCAGCATTACAAAGCCAGTGGCTTTTCATTTAAATTGCTATCCATTTGTAACTAAACTTAAGAATCGAATTTACTTCAATTTCCAGGTCATGTTACGACTGCTACAAAAGGCATTTCTGTATCGGATTTTGGGATTATCTTGAATGTGCTGCAGATATATCAATAAAGCTTAGTTACAATTTGAAGGGCGTTGACACATGATCTACACCTCCGCCTGTAAACATTGTCAGACTCTTTTCTGGCCATTGGTTTAGCAGTACATTCCCAGAAGTTGGTATTTTTGCTAAAGGGTTCAGCTTTCCCTTGTTTGCAGTATCCCTCAGATCAGAATTAGAATCTCTTTATAGCCCAAAATGAACAAAAACGCTATTGATTATTCAATATGCTGGCTGGCCAGAGAGCCAAGAGGCAGTGTGCTGCTTCCATTTGTTATTAGTAAACAGATCAATGGTTCAGGCAGAGGCATGGTCAGACCAGGACCTTTAGTGACTGCTTTCACTCCCTCATTTCAGAGCAGAATAATCATCTCCCAACACTTCCTTTCTCATTGGTTTACCATGGTGCAGGATGGTGTTGATTTAGAGGAGAGGTTTTAGTTTGCTTTGTTAGTGCCATAGTTATCCATCCTTCTGATGCCGAATCATTGGCCTCGTGCCTTTAATCAATAAAGGGGTGTGAAAAGCTGAACAGATAAGAGCTCATTTATTCTCTAAACATTTATACATCTTGCACATTCAGACATATATGTGTGTGTGTGTGTGTGTGTATTTTTTTTTTTAACTGAACAACATTTTCTTGTCATTGGTGCCTAAAAAGCTGAATTGATTTATTAAAAAAGATAACCTGAAACTGATCTTTTGGATAATGAATTATGCTTTTCTGCTTTGCCACGTCTTTATCTATTCTATGTCCTTTGTGGCTTCTACACTTCTGTGATCTTTTCTGTGGTCTTCCGACACAAGCAAAAGCTACACAGAGCTTCAGTCTGAGTTGTTTTTCCTTTTTTCATTTCACATTCACTCAGACCAAAGGTGGGGCTTATTCTCTTTAATAAGTTTATATAAAATTATCAAAAATCTTGAAATGCTTTAGGCCAAATAAAAAAAATAGTGTGTTTCCGGTAACCCGACCGATCAAGAATTTCCGCTTCGAAATTGCCGACCGTAAAGTTTTTATTACAAATTTCCCTCGATATTTTAGTGTAAGCGGCGTTAGTTTGTCATAATTTTTTGTTTCAACGCATTCAAGTTGTGAAAGAAACGATAAAAAGTAAAATGTTTCGCCACTTCTATCAGCCCTCCTGCATAAACATGGAAGCGCACTTGTATACTGAAGGAGGAAGGAAAACTGAGCCGAGCCGCCATTTTGAATCCTCATTCAAGGCTGTAATGCAAATTGCTTCCTTTTCAGTATACAAGTGCACTTCCATGGCAGGGAAAAACACTACATTTTGCCGCCTATGTAGTCCCCTATTTATACAAATAGGAGTCATTCAGGATTCAGCCATGTTTTTGCTCTGTGTTTTTGCTCGACCCAAGTTCTACAGTAGGCTAGGCTAGGCCGTCTGCTTTTAATGGAAGTAGCCTAGCCTAGGACGTTATTTTCACTTTATTTCTTGATAAGGTGTTTTCACGTTATTACATGAAAATATCATGAAATATCGCTTCCGTAGATCATAACTCGAACTTTCGCGATATTTTTTTTTATTCGTTTAAAGATTTAAAACACTTATTTTATTATGATGTGTGGTATAAAGGATTCTGTGCCAAAATACTATTTTGTAAGATGTTTACTTGTGTTAATTTTTTCGAACAAAATAAAAAAAAATTAAGAAAAAAAAAAACCTTTCCTACCTACCGACCTTATTTTAGTATTTCATGTTACCGGAAACACACTATTTTTTTTTTTTTGGCCTTATTTGAAAAATCATGACCCCTGCCTCTAAAGATTCCTCAAGAAAGTATGAAAAAGAGAAGTCTAATTTTAAATTAGGATTAGATTTGGATGTTAAACTTAATGTTTAACCTTTTCTGTAAGGGTTGAGTAGACCATTAGCTTTTTATTGATTGATTCTGCTGTTTTGTGAGCTACAACCCCCATACCAGCCATGATGGGTTTAGCTTAAGTGGCGCTGATGAAATCTATGAAAGGTTCTATGAAGAAATCTCTCTCTCTCTTTTTTTCCATTTTGGACTCTTCTGGCAATGAATTCATTGCATAACTGCCCTGTATTACGTATGAAACTATAACGAAGTCGAAGTTGCTAGCAACCAAAGAGCATCTTAAAGTCACAAAGCATGCAGGTTCTGTTACGTTCCACTGCTGGCTGGGAGAATTATGGGCTAATAAGAATGATTTAGATGGCAGCAGTGTTGAATGAAGTTGGGTGAGTTTGAAGGTATGTGGTGATGAGAGCGATGGGGAGATGAAGGTTCTGGCCTGCAGACACACTAGAAAGGCCTTTTAATCTAGGAAAGAGGAGCTCCTGCTGATAAATGGTATGGGCAGAGGTTGCTGGGGTACTACTTGAGATGGAATGTTCACTTCAGGCACTGGGCTTGATCCATTTCCATCTCTTTACTGTCTCCACTTACACTGTCAGCTACTTCATCAGATCTGAGCTATTCTCCTGGTAAAGTGTTGTACAGAACTGCTGGCGGATTATTAATTTTGTCATGAGAATTGTGACCGAGTGGGTCAGAATAGTTAGGCTTGGCTATGTTTTAGCCTGAGTGAAGTAAAGTTGCACAATTTTGCACCTGATTTTGTTTTAGGGTAAACATGAATATGTCATGGTATTGCAGAGCTTATTATAATGATAAGCTGTGACATATTATGATGTTTTATTTTCAAGCATTGACTGCTTTACTGGCAGCTGCAGTGAAGTCAGGCTCCAGATTGTTAGTGAGGTTGATAAGGTGTTCGAGTGTTGGGAACATTGGTCTCCATCATTACACGCTGAGTGAATGAGATTTGGCGAGATAACACTGTGTTCTGTCTCTCCATTCCTAATCAACCAAGTAATCAGCCAAAGCCTGGAGTACAACATTGTCTCCTTGAAATTAACCAAAGTCAAGAGGGTCTTTCTTCAGCTTTTTGTTATATAATTGTCAGCTACTTGAAATCAGAATTTAAAAATAAAATCAAGACGCTGCTGCTTATTGGAGCAGTCATGCAAAAGTTAACGGTCATTATTCTGTGCTGCACGGTTTATGTAAGGCTTCCTTTCATGATGCGTAATTAAAGCTTTATAAAACTTTTAATGCAGAAATGCTGTGGCTGGATTTCTTCTTCGTTCCAGCTCTTCTCCTGTTACAGCCTTTATTTATTCACTGTTCCTGTTGAGCACGCACTGCTTGTTTTCAGGACTTCGTTTGGCATGACATACCTTTTTCATGTGATAGATAGATAGATAGATAGATAGATAGATAGATAGATAGATAGATAGATAGATAGATAGATACTTACTTACTTATTTACTTACTTACTTACTTACTTACTTACTTACTTTATTCATCCCGAAGGAAATTAAGGCATCCAGTAGCTTATATGACACATACAAACGCGAAGAAGAAAAAAAACAACTTGCAGAAGACACTTATGAGATGATCACAGATTCTAAAGCAGTGTACATAGTGGAAGTGGTTCAGTAGGATGCTGTGGTAGAACAGAATGTGTATCATGGCAGTAGTGCAAAAAGTGAGCAGTGCAGGGATATACCAGTGCAATTACTCTGTCTTACACAAAATACAAATACACAATAGTAATAATAATAATAGGGCGGCACGGTGGTGTAGTGGTTAGCGCTGTCGCCTCACAGCAAGAAGGTTCTGGGTTCGAGCCCCGGGGCCGGCGAGGCCCTTTCTGTGCGGAGTTTGCATGTTCTCCCCGTGTCCGCGTGGGTTTCCTCCGGGTGCTCCGGTTTCCCCCACAGTCCAAAGACATGCAGGTTAGGTTAACTGGTGACTCTAAATTGACCGTAGGTGTGAATGTGAGTGTGAATGGTTGTCTGTGTCTATGTGTCAGCCCTGTGATGACCTGGCGACTTGTCCAGGGTGTACCCCGCCTTTCGCCCATAGTCAGCTGGGATAGGCTCCAGCTTGCCTGCGACCCTGTAGAAGGATAAAGCGGCTAGAGATAATGAGATGAGATGAATAATAATAATAATAATAATATGTTCAATTTATGTAGCGCCTTTCTCAAAACCCAAGGTCGCTTTACAATAATAGGCAGAAAAAAGAAAAGAAAAAAGTCCACCAAATAGAGGTCAGGATATCATTCCAGTGGTGTAGCAGCCACAGTCCCACCAAAAGGTGCACAAAAACAAATCCCACATCTCCAGCACAGCCGCCATGACACCGCCAGCAACATCGCTCAAACACCACGCCATGGATCCACAAAGCGAGCACAGAAGCACCGCCACGCAGAGCGCTGGTGTGTCCTAAACCGCCTGCACAGCTGCCGCAACGCCACCGAGCAACGTCGCTCGGAACATCACAACAAGCACTAAAGCACAGACTGCTGGACAACCACGATGTTAAAATGAGCAACGAGCTCACTGCAGTCCATAGCTGGGAGCACAGGCATCACCCACGGTGAACCAAGGCCCGGAGGGAACCAACGCCCAAAACTGGGTCCAGAGCTACACTACAAACGGCAGACAAAAACACTCAAACAAACATCAAACACAGAAAAAAGAAAAAAAAATTAAAATAAAAAAGGAGAGAAAATAAAATAAAAAAAGCTCCGATGAGAAGCAGCAGCCAGAATGCGCACGACGTATATACAAGACTATAAACAGCAATAGAAATTAACTCTACAAATCCTATAATACCCATAAGTAAATACTAGAAGTAAAAGATAAAAACATCAGGTTAAAATTTAGGACAATACATACAAGATTTAAAAGATGAATTTAAAAAAAAAGATTTAAAAGTCAAGATTTACAAGTCAAGATTAAAAAAAAATTGTGTGTAGGGGGCTGATATAGTCTTTACTGTTTCATAATCTAATTTCAGATCCATGATGTTATGTTCTGCTTCCCTTTCTACCTGCTTACTTGTTGTTGTTTCACAGACCATATGAGAGAAGTTAATAGTAGGCGTATCAGACGCTCACCGGCCGTGCTGTGAAAATTGTGCATGTAGACGCTCACTTAAGTTTCCACATCTGTTATTGCGAAACTCTTGAATATTTTCTATCATGAACACTATCATTAAAAAGCTTATAATTTCTGCTTTTCAAAGAAATTTATCTCGTTAAGTTCCGTTCAGTACTTTAGGAGTAACGGCAGGTTGAAGTTGGTACAACCCCGATTCCAAAAAAGTTGGGACAAAGTACAAATTGTAAATAAAAACGGAATGCAATGATGTGGAAGTTTAAAAAATTCCATATTTTATTCAGAATAGAACATAGATGACATATCAAATGTTTAAACTGAGAAAATGTATCATTTCAAGAGAAAAATTAGGTGATTTTAAATTTCATGACAACAACACATCTCAAAAAAGTTGGGACAAGGCCATGTTTACCACTGTGAGACATCCCCTTTTCTCTGGGGACTGAGGAGACAAGTTGCTCAAGTTTAGGGATAGGAATGTTAACCCATTCTTGTCTAATGTAGGATTCTAGTTGCTCAACTGTCTTAGGTCTTTTTTGTCATATCTTCCGTTTTATGATGCGCCAAATGTTTTCTATGGGTGAAAGATCTGGACTGCAGGCTGGCCAGTTCAGTACCCGGACCCTTCTTCTACACAGCCATGATGCTGTAATTGATGCAGTATGTGGTTTGGCATTGTCATGTTGGAAAATGCAAGGTCTTCCCTGAAAGAGACGTCGTCTGGATGGGAGCATATGTTGCTCTAGAACCTGGATATACCTTTCAGCATTGATGGTGTCTTTCCAGATGTGTAAGCTGCCCATGCCACACGCACTAATGCAACCCCATACCATCAGAGATGCAGGCTTCTGAACTGAGCGCTGATAACAACTTGGGTCGTCCTTCTCCTCTTTAGTCCGAATGACACGGCGTCCCTGATTTCCATAAAGAACTTCAAATTTTGATTCGTCTGACCACAGAACAGTTTTCCACTTTGCCACAGTCCATTTTAAATGAGCCTTGGCCCAGAGAAGACGTCTGCGCTTCTGGATCGTGTTTAGTTACGGCTTCTTCTTTGAACTATAGAGTTTTAGCTGGCAACGGCGGATGGCACGGTGAATTGTGTTCACAGATGATGTTCTCTGGAAATATTCCTGAGCCCATTTTGTGATTTCCAATACAGAAGCATGCCTGTATGTGATGCAGTGCCGTCTAAGGGCCCAAAGATCACGGGCACCCAGTATGGTTTTCCGGCCTTGACCCTTACGCACAGAGATTCTTCCAGATTCTCTGAATCTTTTGATGATATTATGCACTGTAGATGATGATATGTTCAAACTCTTTGCAATTTTACACTGTTGAACTCCTTTCTGATATTGCTCCACTATTTGTCGGCGCAGAATTAGGGGGATTGGTGATCCTCTTCCCATCTTTACTTCTGAGAGCCGCTGCCACTCCAAGATGCTCTTTTTATACCCAGTCATGTTAATGACCTATTGCCAATTGACCTAATGAGTTGCAATCTGGTCCTCCAGCTGTTCCTTTTTTTGTACCTTTAACTTTTCCAGCCTCTTATTGCCCCTGTCCCAACTTTTTTGAGATGTGCTGCTGTCATGAAATTTCAAATGAGCCAATATTTGGCATGAAATTTCAAAATGTCTCACTTTCGACATTTGATATGTTGTCTATGTTCTGCTGTGAATACAATATCAGTTTTTGAGATTTGTAAGTTATTGCATTCCGTTTTTATTTACAATTTGTACTTTGTCCCAACTTTTTTGGAATTGGGGTTGTACAACAGAGTACACTCCGCTCACGTGACGTTGGGAAACTGCCGGTGCTTTTTGAGTCCCAGGAAAGTGGTCAGGCTCTCTCTCTTCTGATCGGTTTCAGACTCATGAATATCAATCAGATAACTTTTATAGGGATGAACTCCAGCTCTCACTGTTTCTGAGGATGTATTCAGCAAAATTTTCCGTCTGCAAGTTTTGATGTTATGATTCACGGGAGACTTCGAAGTGAGTTTTCAAGCTTTACCTACTTATTTTTTTCAAATCAAACTGATTCATGTAAATAAGTAACTAGTTTAGAATATAACTGTGTTTTGTTTTGATGAAAAATGTTGAGATCTTAGTGGTCGGAATGATATTTTAAAAAACTGGAAATCAGAAACGTGAGTGTCAATTTCAATTCAATTAACTGGAATTGTTTACTGGATGTGGATCACAGTTTTTTCGAGGTTCGCCTTGAAAGCTGTGACTATTAATCGAAATAACCATTTCTGTTCTTTCATATAAATACTAGTAGGCCTTACTTAGAAATACAAAGGCCTACTGAGAACAAAGATGGTATTAGAAATATTCCTTTATTACGCTTTTATTTTGATAGAGAATGGTCGATGCGAATGACATTCAATGCGTATTTATGCGTATTTTATAACTGTAGTTGTAATTTGTAATTGTGATGAACATTGATTTCTCCTTCTTTGCGATTGTATAAATGAGCGTTAAGATCAGCTTTATATTGAACAAATAAAGCCATTTGGTGAAACTTTGAAGAAGAGAGTTTACTGCTTTAATGGTTTTACTTAATTAGCATAATTAATACAAATTAATCACTAATTTGCGTCATTAGTTTTTACTGATTTTTTTTTTTTTTAACTTTGTATTCGGTATACAGCCATCCATGTGCCTGCCGATTTCCATGTAAATATCTTGAAAAATAAAAAAACAAGTTATTAAGAAAAAACATTTGATCTCATTTGTTAATGAAAGAAAAGAAAGAAAGCACAACTTTATTCATCACACACTTGTGAAATTTCCTCTCTGCATTTAACCCATCTGAAGCAGTGAACACACACATGCGCACACACACGTGAGCAATGAGCACACACACACATACCCAGAGCAGTGGGCAGCCATGCTAACAGCGCCCGGGGAGCAGTTGGGAGTTAGGTGCCTCGCTCAAGGGCACCTCAGCCCAAGGTCGTCCCATATTAACCTAACCGCATGTCTTTGGACTGTGGGGGAAACCGGAGCACCCGGAGGAAACCCACGCAGACACAGGGAGAACATGTAAACTCCACACAGAAAGGCCCTTGCCGGCTGGTGGGTTCGAACCCAGAACCTTCTTGCTGTGAGGCGACCGTGCTAACCACTACACCACCGTGCTGCCCATGAGGCCCATTTTGGACCATGTGACCCGAAGACATATTACGGCAGCTTTCTAAAAATTATTTGTTTTTTTTTTTCAATCTTTGTTTTGCAATATCTCAAGAACGGATAAACATATTTTAATTCTGCAAAAAGTATGTTGTTCTGCATTCTGTTCTGAATTCACTGAGACCAGTTTCAAGCCATTTGGATTGAATTTGAATTTTCGCCTGATATGCCTATTAATAGTAGTGTAGCTACCCAGGTCATGGTAACCTGATGCATCGGCGTCGCCAGGGGTATTTTACTGGGGCACGTGCCCCAGTATAGATCTGTAGTGCCCCAGTAAAAAAAATCCAGTGACGAAACGCTCTGAATTTTAAACTTGGGAATAGCTGCAATTTAATTAATTCATAACGTGGGGTAGGCTAACCGATGCGCGAAGAAGACCATCTACAATGCTTTTACATTGGTAGTTTTGGCTGGCCTCGCGCACACTAAGCAATGTGAAAAAAGTGTGCGCGTGACATGAGTAACATCTTGGTTGCTATGGGGACCGCAGACTCCAGCAGCCCTCAGATGCAATGAAATTCAGAGCAGGGGAAACCATCTCTCCGTGTTTTTCAACTGTTTACAGGTTAGTAGACAGTAATTCCACTGTCATTTTTGTAACGCTGTAGAATTAATATGTGTTGGGACATTGTTTTCGTGTTGTCTTGATTTTTTGTTTGAAACGAAGGGATATTGAAAAGTTTGCATTCATTCCGTCGTCTGCAACGTGGCAAGCCGCGAGCCCTCAGTTTGTGTGTTGCCAGATCGCGTTGATAGTTTTGTGATGGACTGTGTGAAGATAGCCACCTAACGTAATGACACACAACTGTTGTTTTGGAGGCTACGTCCAGTTGAGTATTGTAATTGAATTATTGAACCGAATTTCAATTGCACATGCACGCGCTCTGCGCACACACACACACACACGCGCGCGCGCGCACAGACACGCGCGCGCACACACACACACACACACAGTAGGCCTAGCGCTTGGAGAGGCGTTTTGGACTGCCATTCTGAGCAAGCCTCCACCCTACTTGTGTAGGCTACTGGCAGGTGTTTATTAGTATGGTTTCAATTTTGCAAACTTCCTCTTCTAGATGGATATCAGAAAGCTATTTGCTAGGAGCAGGAATAAAGCAGAAAGGAAGAATGAACAAGGTAACTAGGCAACATGTGGGTGATGAACCACAAGCTGATCACTGTTCAACTAGTACACTAGCCTATGTAACAGTTAAAATATATAGTCATTATGTTTGTGGATGGCCTTATTATATATTAACATCTCTGTCCAGACAATGTGGAGCAGCAGAGTGCAAGTGAAGGGTTGGACATCGGTGAACATGAGCAGAGGTGAAATGACTAACAAATTAATTAAACAGACAGGAGATTTTGAGCGAAGTATCCATTGTATTTCATTTTCATGTAATCATTTTGAGTTTTACAGCTCTAGTGACTAGTTTTAAGCAGGCCGTTTCTAAATATAAATATCAATATATAAATATATATTACATAAAATATAATATATATTACATAAAATGTAATATATATTATATAAAAAATATAAATATAAATATAAATATAGTGCAAAATTTTTTGCTCGCGCGCTTCGCGCGCTCGCATACATTTCCTGTGCCCCTTTTGTGCCCCAGTATGGTCTTGGGTCTAGTGACGCCCCTGACCTGATGGTTCCAATATCTCATGAATATTGCAGACATTACATTGACCTTCATCACCTTCCCTTTAAATTAGCTGGGCATCATCATTCTCTGTCTCAACTTTGAGAAATTTTGACATGTGCACAAAAGCATGATGAAATGCTCACATCCATGCTTCGTCTAAATCACATTCTCAATCGCAGCCTTTCAGTTAACTTTAACTAATAGTTCACTTTTGTGTTGTCACTATCCGTCAGTCTCCAATCCTGTTTAAAGTCTCCATCTTATTTAGAGTGGGTGTCGGGCCACCCTTCAGTGATGGAGCGCTGTGAAACAAGCCGGAGGAAATCATCGAGAAGCGACAGCCCATTCCAGCAGACCGCCCATGGTCTCGAAACCATTTCTAATAATGTCCTTTTTTTTCTGCAACAACAATTGTGCTTAACCCCAGTGGCTTTAGTCTGTCTCCGATTCTCATCCCTTCTCCATGCCTGTGCAGCTGGCCAAATGGAAATTGCAATCTGCCCTTACAATATATCTATTTCGCCTGATGCTTCATCTCAAAAGCACAACACACACCTCAGCTGGTGTCTAATGCCGAGAGCAAATTTAATGAAACTCTTGTTATTAGAATGCCTTAAAGTTCTTATTCTGGTTCATCTTGAACCAATATGGTTTTTATTTTCCATGTTAACTGGTGCATAAATCTCACTTGTGACACATGAAATGTTAAATATTTAATGTGTAAAACACTTTTTTAAAAATTTTATATGAATATTTAAGACTAGGTGGTGTCAATTTTGATCTGCTTTGTAATTTGTCAATCTTTGTCAATCTTTTGCTTTCTTGAGTGTGCGTGAATACTGGTATTTCTTTGGGTGGCAAATAGCCAACATTGTATTCTAGGGGTGCTGAACAGAAACATTCTGTCAGTGGAAATATGTGTCTGTTTTTGTCACTTCTCACTCTTCTTTACAAGTGTTCTTGTTTCTTGGATGATCGCCTAACTTGTCTCCATTGCCATTGAATCTGGTTCCTTCTACTGTCATCTCGTACCCATGTTCTCTCTTCCTCTGCCTCCGTTACTCAAATCTCTTGTTTCACTATCCATATTTGGATGTTTCGATGTGAGTTATCATTGACATTCGCTCTGGGTCCTGTATGGTAGGGCTGAAGAATGAAAATATTTTAATTACAGATTAGATTTAGTCAGTTTTTATATTTGAGAGGGCGGCACGGTGGTGTAGTGGTTAGTGCTGCCGCCTCACAGCAAGAAGGTCCGGGTTCGAGCCCCGTGGCCGGCGAGGGCCTTTCTGTGTGGAGTTTGCATGTTCTCCCCGTGTCCGCGTGGGTTTCCTCCGGGTGCTCCGGTTTCCCCCACAGTCCAAAGACATGCAGGTTAGGTTAACTGGTGACTCTAAATTGAGCGTAGGTGTGAATGTGAGTGTGAATGGTTGTTTGTCTCTATGTGTCAGCCCTGCGATGACCTGGCGACTTGTCCAGGGTGTACCCCGCCTTTCGCCCATAGTCAGCTGGGATAGGCTCCAGCTTGCCCGCGACTCTGTACAGGATAAGCGGCTACAGATAATAGATGGATGGATTATATTTGAGATTGCAGCTCATCACTCTCAACCATAACATTAACTTTAACTCCCAAGACCTGTTGATGGATACTAGACTTACATTTCACATTTTTTTCTTTTCTTCTTAATTTATTTTTTACAATCATATGCTTTAAAATAATAAAAGGAATGAAACGCACACAACTGCCCCATCTTCTTTCTCTCATTTAAACATCCTACAACTCACTTGTCGCTTTAAACGCTTTAAAACAACTTGCAGACATGCTTAAGACAAGTTAGTTCGGCTTAGTTTGATTGAACATTTACTGAAGTCTGACAAACCTGTTGCTTCGCTGTATGGAAATCCTCAGACTTGTTGCTTACTGCTTCTTCTGAAACTGATTTTTTTTAAATGATTCTTATGAACCTTACATTGTCAAGAACTGACTCACTGTTCTTGGGGGCAGCCATGGTCTGAAGGTTGGAGAAACAGCTTTGGGCCCAAAGGGTTGCTGGTTCGATTCCCAGGACTGGGGTTGTAGTGAGGGGAGATGAGTGAATAAACAGCACTTTCCCCTCCCTCTGTATCATGGCTGACGCGCTCTTGAGCAAGGCACCCAACCCCCAACTGTAGCATGGCTGCCCACTGCTCTGGGTGTGTAAAATATATATACGGTATATGTGTGTGTGTATATATATATATATGTGTATATATATGTATATATATATGTGTGTGTGTTCGTTGCTCACTTGTGTGTTTACACTGTTTCAGATGGGTTAAATGCAGAGGAGGAATTTCACTGTGCTGGAGTATACATGTGACCAAATAAAGGCTTCTTCTTTCCTTCACTGCAAACATAAGTGATATTTGAGTATGAAAAGCACTGAATTTGATTCAGTAGTATTAATTAACAGCACATTCACTTTGACTTTTTGCCTAAGGTTTGGCCTTCACCAACTAAGACATATTTTGTACTTTCTTGCTTCTCCAGTTCTCTACTTTTAGAGATGTTTTATTGGCAAAGCGATCAAAGTCTGGTATAGATAGAACACACATTTTGTTAGGGTTTCTCTTTTATAGAGGGCTTTAAATCTTTTGAGATTACGTTTTTGTATGTGACAGTTACAACAGAGTGTTAACATGCAAGTACCTCTTTCAAGTACTCTGACAATAACACAATAAATAATCTAAAACAATTACAGGCAGCACGGTGGTGTAGTGGTTAGCGCTGTCGCCTCACAGCAAGAAGGTCCGGGTTCGAGCCCCGTGGCCGGCGAGGGCCTTTCTGTGCGGAGTTTGCATGTTCTCCCCGTGTCCGCGTGGGTTTCCTCCGGGTGCTCTGGTTTCCCCCACAGTCCAAAGACATGCAGGTTAGGTTAACTGGTGACTCTAAATTGACCGTAGGTGTGAATGTGGGTGTGAATGGTTGTCTGTGTCTATGTGTCAGCCCTGTGATGACCTGGCGACTTGTCCAGGGTGTACCCCGCCTTTCGCCCGTAGTCAGCTGGGATAGGCTCCAGCTTGCCTGCGACCCTGTAGAACAGGATAAAGCGGCTAGAGATAATGAGATGAGAGAGAAATAACAATTTACAACATGTAGTACTATTTTTAAAACAATCTTTTGCCCAGTACTACTTCATCTTCTGTTTCACATGAGAACACTTACTGTAGGAAAAGTAAAAGAATATTAAAAAAAAATCACATCATTACAAATCCCCAAAAGGTTTCATGTAAGTCTGTGAAAAATGCACACACGGTACCAGAGATCGCAAAAGTACACATATACTTTACTTAAAGGAATGGAAAATGTAACGTAAATATATGCATGGGTTGGTAGCTTGTAATACTGAGATCCTGTAAGAAAAGTTTCAGGCATGTTTGACCATTTATGAGAAAGTTGTGAGCGGTTTTATATCGCTGCTCTAATGGCTGCCATGTTGCTTGTTGGAAGGGCGATGTGTGACATCATTTGAGTGTAGCTCTTCAGTACTGAAGGGGCAAAGCGAAAGGTCTACTAAGGTGACAATGTCGAATTCCCCCCCCCCCCCCCCCCCCCCCCCACACTATACATCTGATATAGTGTATTAATGAGATGCAACCCTGATTTACGGACAAACCCGAACTCTTTACCTGTAAAATGAGGCTGAAACTATGCGTTATGTCACACTTGTACGGAAAAAGGTGGAAATACTGCCGGAAACACCTGAGCTGCTTTCCGAATGGTTTCCGTCAAGTGTGACGTCACTTACAGTACACGGCCATATTCGACAAAATGGACCATAGCGCCAGCAACATTTCTTCACTGATTTCCTGGAGTATTTTGGACAACGACGCGAATAGCGATGATGATCCTGATAAACAAGCATTACCATATCAACTGGTCACACACAAGTGAACGATATTTATAGAGTTGTTTTAGTTAGTCATTACCGAGGCTTTTTTGACAACGCTAAATCGGAGCAAGGCACCCATCATACAACAAATATCAAGCTGCTTCGCTGCATCAGCAATTATTACGTTTATGCCCAAAGGAACTCAACATAACGTATCACGCTTTATAAAAAGTTAGAGAAGCCATAAAGTGGTTTCATCTGGATTCAGCGCTGGCTTGTACGGTATTCCTAATGCCGGTGCATCCGAGTTGTTTGAGTGAAACAATTTTCTTCAAAATATTCTGAGCACACGAGCTGCAAATGTGCTGTTTTCGCACCCAAAGGATCATTCCTGTCAGCCCGTGAAAGGTCTGTCCCTGTGCGGCAAATGGCATTTATCCATTACCTTCTTACCTTTTTGTCCTTTGGGAATTGATGCAGGCTAGTTTTTTTCACTTCTGCCATTGTTGCATCCTCTTGTAATGTTCACATAAATCCTGTATAGTAACGCAGTGGTTTTTTTACCTTCTTTCTGCGTTGCCGCGGGGGTTGGATTGTCTACCATGGCAATTACGGTAGCCTAGCCTGGTGACGTCTTGATGAAGTTTTTTATGAAGGAGTCGAGAGCATGCTAAGCATGCTAACGGGTGCTTATGCTGCCAGGAACGTGTAAAAACTTGCACACTTGCCTCTTCGACAGATTTAGGTAAGTCAGATTGTATGCAGGTCTGCTTGTAGGTAGTCTAGCAAGGTTACAGTCCGCAGAATGAGGCTGTCACGGCAGCACTGCTTGTAATGGCGATATAAATATGAAGAGCTTTTTTTATTTTATTTTATTTATTTTTCTATTTTTTTTTCTGTGTGTTTGTTGTAGTTTGATGTTTGAGTGTTTTGTCCACGGGTTGTGGTGTAGCTCCAGACCTAGTTTTGGGCGTCGGTTCCCTCCAGGCCTTGGTTCGCTGTGGGTGATGCCTGCGCTCCCAGCTGTGGACTGCAGTGAGCTCGTTACTCATTTTACATCGTGGTTGTCCAGCGCTCTGTGCTTTAACGCTTGGCGTGATGTTCCGAGCGATGTTGCTCGGTGGTGTCGCGGCGGCTGTGCAGGTGGTTTGGGACACACCAGCGCTCTGCGTGGCGGAGCTTCTCTGCTCGCTTTGTGGATCCACAGAGCGGTGTTCGAGTGATGTTGCTGATGGCGTCACGGCGGCGGTGCTGGAGATGTGGGACTTGTTTTCGTGTGCCTTTTAGTGGGACTGTGGCTGCTACACCACGGGAATTACAATCCTGACCCCTGCTTGGTGGACTTTTTACTTTTTATTTATTTATTTATTTATTTATTTATTTTTTATTATCTTTTTTTTCCTTGTCTATAATTGTAAAGCGTCCTTGGGTTTTTTGAAAGGGCGCTATATAAATTTAACTTATTATTATTATTATTATTATTATTATTATTTTTATTTTTTTTATTATTAAAAGTTGCCTCCCCCCCATTCAGTCACGTAGGAGTACATCAGCTGTTCACTCTTCCCTCACTGTTTATCAGTCACATCAGTATTGTCTTTCCCCCTCCACTTTTTTGTTAGAGAAATGGAATTTCAATTTTTTTTCATATAAACTTGTAATGAAATAATCTCCAGCCAGGGACAGCTTCGAGTCTTACTCGCTATGTGGAGCTTCCGTGTCTTGCACCCAAATAACGTCAGAGCATTGCTGGAAACGATCGGGGGGATTTTTCTGATTGGTTAAAATATTTTCACTGGCGGCATCCATGAAATCGTCCATGATGGGGGACAGAAACTGCACAGAAACTGAGTTTCGGAGATGGATATCTTAGTTTTGCGAGCGCCTTATTTTCAATTATTCGCATAAATCGTTAGTTCATATCATAATCTATCTTCATAACTGTATTTTAACCATGGGCTTTCTTTTCCTTTAAGTAGAAGTACAGATACTCGTGTTAAAAATACTCTGGTAAAAGTAAAAGTACTGATTCAGCTCCTTTACTCAAGTAAAAGAACAAAAGCACAGGCTCTGAAATGTACTCAAAGTAAAAATTAGCCCTTTGAAGGACATTTCTACCGGCTGTTTCTGTACAAAGCTAACTGAAACTCATACTCTATTTTTTCCACTGCAAATATTTTAATTGCCAAGTACTTTGTGACAAATGTTGAGACCTAAGTATGTGTTTATTATTATTTGTAAGGTAATCAGTTGTAGTAAATGGGTAACCTAAATGTTTTCAGTTTTGGGGTTTAACAAGGGGTTAATGTGGTGACGTCACCAGCAGGGCGAGAGATATAGTGGTTGCCGTGGAGACGAGTCGGGGGGCTCGAGCTAGTGAAGTGAAGTGAAGAGTTGACATCGTTTTTTTTTTTTCTTGTGAAGTTGTTTGTTTTGTTTGACTAACTCTAAAACACCGTGGCAAATAAAGTTGCCCATGAAAAGAAGGCCTGCCGTGTCCATGTGATGTCAAGGGGGCAACATAAAACTGGTGTTCCCGCCCGGTTTGGAGTTTGTGAAGCAAGCAAGCAACGGTAGAATTCTAACCTACGAACCAACTGTCACCGGCTATCCAGCGGTAACCCACTGCAGTGCCCGAAGTGAATGCGACAGTGAAGGTAAACGTTTTCTATCATGTCCAAAGCACAACGAATGTCACTCGAGTGGGAGAAGATTGTTAGGGATATTGAAGAAAAGTTGTTAACACTGTCAGCATCGGATTTGAATGACATCTGCACAGCACTCGGTTTGACAGTGGATGAGAATGACAAGGAGCTACCTCGTAAACTGAGGAGATTTATTCTCCAGTATTTAGAAGGAGATGATGTTGTTTCTCGAGAAGATGAAGGCATGTCTGTGTTATTGGACTTAAATGACAAAATTGGCGATCTCACAGGAATAAATAGTCACGCGAATGAACAAGTAGCTGTTCAGCGGGAAACACAAGCGGCAGGCGATGCTAACGTCAGAATTGCTAAGAATAACAACACTCATTCGAGCGCAGTTGTACCGAAAGCCACTGAAATACCTGCTCAAAGTGTCTCATTCGCCCATCCCATGTACCGGAGGGACTTAAAAATAATCGGACAGATAGGAGAACCAAACCAGAGTGATAAATTAACATACAGCAGTCTGGAAAGGCAAATTCAGAGGGCACTGAGAAAAGGCTATGACGAAGGTGAAGTTGTTGAAGCCGTCATTCAAGCGATTGTCCCAGGAACGCGACTAAAAAGTTATCTTGAAAGCAGAATTGATTTGACATTAGAAGCATTAAGACAAATCCTACGAACCCATTACATTGAGAAAGACGCCACCGAGTTATATCACTCCCTCACACGCGCTGCGCAGGAGCCAAGAGAAACACCCATTCAGTTTTTAATGCGCGCTATGGACCTGAGACAACAAACTGTCTTTGCCTCCGAGAGAGTCCGATCTGGTTTGAAATACAGCCCAGAACTAATTCAAAATCAGTTCCTCCAAACAGTTCTCACTGGCCTTCATGATGACACCATCCGAACCGACATGAAACCATACTTACAAGACCCAAATGTTACAGATGAGTCACTACTGGAGAAAATTACTGCTGCCTTCAACCTAGAAAGCGAACGGAAAAATAAGCTGTCAGTAATGTCAAAATCAAACCCAATTAGAGTTACTGCTATAAGTGAGGAGAATGATGACATAGACGGAGAAAGCTGTGCACACAGTTCACACAGTAAGAGCAAGCAATGTAGACCGGTGAAACGAGATACACTAATGGAAAAAGTTGACCAAGGGAATAAGGCTATATGTGAAGCTATACAGAATCTCACCACTCAAATTGCCAGTCTTCAGCAGACCCCCAGGTCCCAGCAAGCGAGAGTGAGTGAACAGCCAAGTCAAAGGTATCCACCACAGGCTAGAAATACAAACAGTAGACGATGTCAACAATGTCAAGTGTCTAATCCAGATGGGCGGTGTAATCACTGTTTCAAGTGTGGCAGCACAGAACACTGGGCACCAGGTTGCCGTCAGAGAAATGTGACAGCGAACACTAGCAAGATCGAAATCCAGTCTCAGCCAAGCCAGGTAGACCTGTTCAGCCTTGAAGCACCCCTCACTGGTAAGCAGAGACAAACAGCTAAGCTGGTAGGAAAGCGATGCCTGGTTTGTGCGTCCTTAGGGGGCGTGAACACTACCGTACTGTGGGACACCGGCTCTCAAGTGTCAATAGTGGGAACGAACTGGAGGAAGATACACCTGCCCAATGCTGTGGTGAGACCAGTGACGGAGCTTCTGGAGGAAGGAGCGTTGCACCTCTCAGCTGCCAATGGCACAAGCATTCCCTACGAAGGATGGATGGAAGCTGAATTCACGCTGTCGAAGAACGCTGTTGCTGGAATGAGTGAACAGCCTGTCCGTGTCCCAATCCTAGTTGCCAGTGGTGACATTGAATGCCCCATCATCGGCTTTAATGTGATTGAAGAACTAGCACTGAGAAATGACTCACGTGAAGACAGCATTCCACCAGCCCACATGGTTAAGAACTTGTGCTCAGCGCTAGAGGTAGGCCACAAAACGGCCAGAGCTGTGTTGACTGTGTTAAAGAAACAGAAGCCAGACATTCAGCCTCACATAGCCAAAGTAGGCAGGAATCCAGCGACCATCCCCAAAAACACAGCAATCACAGTGCATTGTAGCTGGTTGGGTCAGAGTGCATCAGGCACACGCCAGGTAGTGTTGGAGCCACACCACGAAACACCATGGCCAGCAGGCCTCACCATCAAAGATCAGTTAATCCAGCTGACTCCTGAAGATTATGGCAAAGTTGCAGTGACAGTTGAGAATACAACTAACCATGACATCACACTCCACAATCGCACTACATTGGGCTGGTTACACAGCGTCGATGCTGTCTACCCACTGCAGACAAAGTCTGTTGTCGATGTCACCCCTCAGCCAACACACTGTAGTGCCTCTTCGCCTGGCCCACAGTTCAATCAGACGACACGAGCAGAGTGCTGGGACCCACCAGTGGACCTGAGTCACCTGACGGCTGACCAACAGTGGCAAGTGAAGCAAATGCTCAGGGAGGAATGTAATGTGTTTGCAAAAGATGAATGGGATACAGGATGCATAAAAGACCTTGAAATGGAGATACAGCTTAAAGACAATGTGCCTGTGCAAAGAACATACAATGCAATCCCTAAACATCTATACCAGGAAGTGAAAACACACATACAAGACCTACTTACCAGGGGATGGATCCAGAAATCGTGTTCCTCGTACTCCTTGCCTGTGGTATGTGTCAGGAAGAAAGATGGTGGTCTTCGGCTGTGTGTCGACTACAGGTTGCTGAACGGGAAGACGTTACCTGACAGGCACCCAATCCCAAGAATACAGGAGATCCTGGAGAACCTGGGAGGAAATTCTTGGTTCACGGTGTTGGACCAGGGGAAGGCATATCATCAGGGCTTCATGAGCGAGAAGAGCAGACCATGTACAGCATTCGTGACACCATGGGGGCTCTATGAATGGCTGAGAATCCCTTTCGGCCTCACCAATGCGCCAGCAGCTTTCCAACGCTACATGGAGGGATGCCTAGGTGACCTCAGAGATGAAGTTTGTGTGCCATATTTGGACGATGTATTGGTCTTCAGCTCAAGCTTTGAACAACACGTCCAAAATGTCCAAAAAGTTCTGCAGAGGCAAAGAGAATGTGGCATAAAGCTGAGACCGAAGAAATGTGACTTCTTCAAGCGTGAGGTCTGTTATGTGGGCCGAGTCATCTCTGCAGAGGGATACCAGATGAACCCCAAAGAGGTGGAGGCAGTGCAGGCGCTGAAGCATGAGGCACCAGCTACTGTGAGAGAGGTGAGAAAGCTGATGGGTTTTCTGAGTTACTACAGAGCCTATATCAAAGACTTTTCACGCATAGCCAAACCTCTCTATGACCTGCTAGCTAAGCCCAAGTCAGAACAGAAGCAGAAAGAGTAAGGGGGCCAGCCGCAAGCCAGCACAGCTGTCACCGTCCCACCCAGTACAGTGGTTACCAGTTCACAGAGAGATCATGAACAGACTTGTAGATCAGCTGACCAACCCACCAGTAATGGCATATCCAGATCTAGAGAAGCCCTTTGTGCTGCATGTCGATGCGTCAGAAGACGGCCTAGGTGCAGTGCTGTACCAGCGTCAGGAGGGTGTTCTGAGAGTCATAAGATATGGGTCACGAACATTGTCAACTGCAGAGAGGAACTACAACTTGCATTCTGGCAAGCTGGAGTTTCTGGCACTCAAATGGGCTATAACTGAGCGCTTTTGTGACTACCTGTTTCATGCCCCCCACTTCACAGTGTACAGTGACAACAACCCCTTGACATATGTCACAAAGTCAGCGAAACTCAATGCAGCTGGACACCGCTGGGTGGCAGAGTTGGCAGACTACAGATTCACCATCAAGTACAGGCCCGGGTCAGTGAATCGAGACGCTGATTTCCTGTCCAGAAAAGTAAAGCCCATTGAAGAAGTCATGCGAGAATGTACAGAGGAATGCCAACAGGATGCCATCGAGTGTGTAGGAGAAGCTGCGGAGCGAGAGGAAACAGGGGGAGTTACCTGGATCTCGGCTGTCACCTGTAATGAAGATGTGCTGTCAGAAGTGTGTAATATCTCAGAGTCCATCCAGCCCCTGGCAATTAAAGACATCAGAGAGGCCCAGCAGGCAGACCCAGTCATCAGCAGAGTGTTGGCGCTGAAAAGAACACATGCCCATTTAAGACACAGAGAAAAGACGGCAGAAAGTGAGACCGTCAGACACCTTCTCAGAGAGTGGCCCCGCCTGCAGGTGGATGGAGATGGAATCCTCAGGAGGGAGACAACAAGAAGAAAACAGCTGGTTGTTCCTGATTCCCTAAAGGCCATGGTCTACAAACACCTGCACGAGGACATGGGACACTTAGGCGCAGATCGAATGGTTGCTCTTGCAAGAGAACGCTTCTTCTGGCCTAAAATGAGACAGGAAATGGAACTGTATGTCACACAGGCATGTCGCTGTATAAAAAGGAAGAAACCAAATCGAATAACGAGAACGCCTATACAAAGCATTGAGACATCTGCACCTTTTGAAATGATCTCCATTGACTACCTGCACCTTGACAAGTGTAAAGGAGGCGAAGAGTACATACTCGTAGTAGTGGACCACTTCACAAAGTACGCACAGGCCTATGCAACAAGGGATAAGTCTGGGAAGACGGCAGCGAGAAAACTGTTCGACGACTTCATCATGCGATTCGGCTTCCCGTCGAAGATCCATCACGACCAAGGAAGAGAGTTCGGAAATGCACTGTTTCGTAAGCTGCAAGACTACTGTGGTATTAGCCATTCTTGCACATCCCCATACCACCCACAAGCCAACCCTGCAGAGCGTTTCAACAGAACTCTGCTGAGTATGTTGCACACGTTTGAAGAGTCCCAGAAGTCAAGGTGTAAGGAACATCTGAACAAAGTGGTGCATGCATACAACTCGACTGTGCATGATGCGACAGGGTTTTCCCCATACTTCCTGCTCTTTGGGCACGAACCAACCTTACCTGTTGACCTGATGTTCCCACAGGGAGGAGATGGAATGACCCAGTCACACACAGGCTATGCAGAGAAGTGGAGAGAGGTCATGCAAGAGGCTTACGCCATTGCGATGCAGAACATGCAGAAAAGTGCAAGAAGAGGTCAGGAGAATTACAACCGACGTACATGGAGTTCTACCCTTCAACCAGGTGACCATGTACTGGTGAGAAACTTCACACAAAGAGGGGGCCCTGGGAAACTCCGCAGCTACTGGGAAGATGCTGTTCATGTTGTCAAGGAAAGAAAAGGCCCTGAGAGTCCAGTGTATGTAGTCGAACCACTGCAAGGAACGGGAAGAAGACGAGTGCTACATCGTAACCTACTCCTACCATGTCCTTACCTTGTCGAGGGTCCTGAAGTGTGCGAACATAACCTGCAACAGAAAAACAGTAAAGACAAACCAAGACATAGAACAAGAAGACATCAAACAAAACCTGACACTTACCGAACAGAGACAGAAAGTTCCAGTGAAGAAGAGTACCACCTGTGGACAGCAGACAGACATGTCAATCTACCCCTCAATGCAGAAGCAGAAGAATTCCAGCCGAGGAGGGAAATGCTGAGAGAGGAACCCAGCGTGGCGTTCATCCCCTAGGAGCAACCCCAAGTGGAGCAGATGGAGGAGAGACATGGCACAGAGAGGGAGACTGAAGGCCCAGCTGCAGAACCCGACAGTGAGCGAAGTGATGCTGAGGCGTGGGGGGACAGGCCAAGGAGGACCAGGCAGCCCAGGCGTTTTTACACGTATGACCGGCTAGGCGAGCCAACCACCCGGCAGTTGAATGCCATCCCCGTCAGCGTGAGCAGCTCAGGTGCCAGGCCCAGAGTGAGCAGCCGAGGCTATGACGTCCCTGCCAGACCATCATTTATGTATCCTTTTCAGTTCTAAGTAGACTTAGAAGACACACTTAAATCAGTTCAATGTTTATTTTGTAGATATTGCACATTCTTGATAGTATATTACAGACATCACAGTTCACACATATTAACACACATCACCAAACACAACAGGAATTCTGAACAGTTACTTCAGTAATTAACAGAGTGAAGGGCTTGTCATTATTAGTGCAGTATAGTATTGAAGTAGTTACAGCAGTGTAATACAGTTTAAGATGCATAAAGTTGGGTGTAGATGGTAATTTCCTTGTCCCATTGTGAAGATCGGGGGACCCGCCAACACCTCAATGGACTACTCACCTGATAACACACAAGGAACTATGAACACTTAGTGTGTGTGTTGCAATAAGAGACTTGGCTTTGCCATGAGAGACTTTGAGAGAATGAGAGACTGTGTTTTGCCATGAAAGATTTGACTTTTGCCACAGGAGATGAACAGAAGAATGACAGACATTAAAACAGCCTAACTACCTTGCAGTTTGAAATTGTGTGTGTGTGTGTGTGAATGTGTCCGATAGCTTTGTTTACCTTCTTCCAGAATGTTATGTTAAAATGTTCTGCCAACATTTTTTTTAGTGGGGGAGGGTGTTGAGACCTAAGTATGTGTTTATTATTATTTGTAAGGTAATCAGTTGCAGTAAATGGGTAACCTAAATGTTTTCAGTTTTGGGGTTTAACAAGGGGTTAATGTGGTGACGTCACCAGCAGGGCGAGAGATATAGTGGTTGCCGTGGAGACGAGTCGGGTGGCTCGAGCTAGTGAAGTGAAGAGTTGACATCTTTTTTTTTTTTTCTTGTGAAGTGAAGTTGTTTGTTTTGTTTGACTAACTCTAAAACGCCGTGGCAAATAAAGTTGCCCATGAAAAGAAGGCCTGCCGTGTCCGTGTGATGTCAAGGGGGCAACACAAATAAATAATCCACTTGTAAGTGCAGTTGGTTGATTAGCAGCTACCTGTGTACAGCGTGGTAAGTGACAACTCGGCTGTATATGTCAGTAATTAATAGCTATCCTTACCTTACTAAGCTCCTTACATGCTTGCTAATAGCTTATTTGAAGAGTTTGAATAGCGTGCATCACATACATTTAAACAGGGTGGCCGCGGGTCCTTAAAAAGTCTTAAATTTAATTTTCCTAAAATAAGGCCATTAAAAAGTCTTAAATTGTCTTAAATTTCAAATCCCGTGGTCTTAAATTTTCAATCTTAAATTTATGGAGATTTTACTCAGTCATATCGTTAAAATGTGGTACACTTTGGATGGGGAAAAAGTTTAATCGTTTTTGATGCTCACAATTATACCGCGCAGGCTCCGAATCCACCGGTTGCTAGACACACGCGTGCTTGACAACCATTCAGTGCCTGATCTGTTGATGGAGGCTAGTCCGAGCCACAATGGGTAAATTTAATGATAACTGGCTGCAAGATGCAAAATACTCGTGGTGGCTGAAAGCTGTACCCAAAGATGCCAACGAGGCATACTGTGTAGCATGCTGTAAGACTTTTAAGTTGGGCACAATGGGGATAAGAGCGGTGGACTCTCATATGAAGAGCGCCAAGCACGTTGCTTTTGCTAAAGGCCGCGAGCATCAGCCTCAAATATCCGACTTCAGCGCTGCCACCACTAACGGTCGTGGAGAAGAGGATAGATCTGCGAGATGTAAGAGAATATTGTGTGTGTGAGAGAGAGAGAGAGAGAGAGAGAGAATATATTCTATTGCGTGCATGTGAGAGAATAGTATTGTTTGTGTGTGGGTATTGTTCCAAGTATTTTAAGAAGTGCAAGTGAGCATACCTTTCAAGTGAGTGAGCCGAAGTTTCAGGTGTACGTGCATTCACATTGTTTAACTGTTGTTTTCTGCATTGTTGTTTGACCAAAGATCGAATTGAACAATTCTGCTTACAATGTGGCTCCCCAAGCAGAGAAAATAATAATTAAAAAAAACTGTTGCATTGGATTCTGTGTGTGTGACTTCATTCACATTTTCACATTGTTACATTGGATTCAAACGTTGTGACGGCATTCTGATTGTCACAGTTACAAGTTTATCCTTATATTGTGTTCTGAGTGTGTGAATGTCTGTCAAGGAAAAGAAATGAAGTACTTCTACTAGAATAGTGTTTTCTGCTGAATGTTTACAAGAACAATAAGTTACATTAAATTATATAGGTTTTTTTTTTTTCAAAAGAGTACGTTTTTGCGTGACTTTAGATTTGGTCTTAATTTTTTTTGGAACATGGTATGAAAAAGTCTTAAATTTAACTTGGACAAACCTGTAGACACCCTGTTAAAGCATTAAGTATTTAAATCAAACAATTTGATATGTTTAAAAAAACATTTAAAAGTTAAAAGAAAACCCGCTCGCCTCAGTTTGTCGAATTTGAACGCAGCTCAGGTTTTGAAATAGAGTCAGGGTTGCCAGATTGCGTTGGTGTAATCAGTGGAGTCTTTTCTTTATATTATTGTCCCATTCATTCAGGTAGAAATTGGTTTTGATGTCGGGAAGGCGAGCAATGATGCAAAATAAAAATAATTGATAATTCTCCTCAAATACATTAAAACTAATGAGTCTGATTTGAAAATGTAATGAGTAGAAAGTACAGATACTTGTGTTGAAGTGTAGGGTGTAAAAGTACAAAGTTGTCAGAAAAATAAAGACTCAAAGTACAGATACCTGAAAGCTCTATTTAAGTATAGCAACGAAGTATTTGTACTTTGTTACTTCCCACCTCTGCACAGCATATACAATACATATATATTTAAGCACTGCCTAAAATCAGAGCTCCCGAGGAGTGTAAAATGTGTCAGTAAATCAAAGTCCTTTCTGTGCCAGGACCTGGTCCTCCCAGCCAGACTCCCATCCCAGTACTAACCAGGCCCTTGAAGTGCATATCACGGGTAAATTCAGGAGCAAGATCAATGTAATTCTCCTGTTTTATATTAAACTTTGGTCAAATATCTGGAACATTCTGCATTCTCTGCAATTTTTTTACCTTGCGCAATACCAGAAAAATTCAGTTGAAATCAAGCCATTTGAGGCGAATTAGTCCACCTCTGAAAAAACTTGGCATTTGGATTTCCCGGCAAACATTGATTTTTGTGACGTCACGTGCGGGACGCCTCCCTCTGAATCCTACATCAGCGCTGGTTTGTTTGAGAAAACGACCTGGTGGTTTTCTGCAAATTTCTTCAACGTTATCACGTAATTATTAAAATGGTTAACAGATGTATCGTAGGAGGGTGTAGCAACACCAATCTTGATGGGATTAGTACTCATCGTTTTCCAAAAGACCGGACAATGAGAGAGAGGCTACATCCACACGACAATGGCAACGAGATTTTTTTTTTAGCGGGTAAAAAAAATATCGCGTCCACATGGGCAACGGATCAGTAAAATATCAGGTACATATGGCAACGCAACGCTTGCTGAAAACGATGCAATACACATGCCACACCTCTACGTGCGCTGTAAGACGGTCCCATCGGAGACACCAGAACAATAGAAGAAGTAGGACGCATGCGCATAAACCCGAGAGTGCTGCTTGTTCTAGTCATGTGGTTGTGACATCATCGTAAACAAATCCGTTCTACTCATCCAGACGACTTCGCAACGGCGCCGTTGCCAGATTTTTCCACTCTGGAAACTGTTCTCAAAAAAATATCGTTTTAGGGCACCCAAAACGCCGGTGCCACGTGGACACCAGGCCAAAACGATAAAAAATGTTATCGGATTCACCTGAATCCGTTGCCGTGTGGACAGGGCCAGAAATGGGAGCGCTTCGTGCGAGGCACCCGGAAAAATTGGCGACATGCTACAGACTACAGCATTATTTGTGGGGCTCACTTCACAAGGCCCGACAACTCTGAGAACTATTTGCAGTGCGAAACGGGCTTCGCGAGGCAACTTGATCTGAAAAAAGACGCAATTCTATCTGTCAGAATGCCCAAAGCAACACCGTCTCCATCTGTGTCAGCGTCACCAAAGGAGCCAGCCGTGTTCGTCTCTGCTGACAGAAGGCGAAGTGATGCATCCACTGAGGCCCTCGAAGCCGAGGACCAAGCAGAGCCGAGAAAAAGACCAAGAAAATCGGCAATTCACAAGTTGACTGTTCTCAGGGTAAGAAATAATTCTGACATCTCATTATATTCTTCATCCAAAGGTGAAGTAACATTGCGCTCAGGTGACAATTCCATATTTCAATGCAAAATCGCTCGCTGCTAAACTTGGTCTACACAGGCTGTGCACTGAAACCGTGCAAGCTCACGCAGCCTGCTGGCGCTTCCACAGGTAACGTCACAAATCTGGCTCCAGACTCCCTTGGGATTTTTTCAGACGCATTTTGTTGTTCTATTTTTTTTCTGCTGTAGACAGATGGCCTTGTGCAAAATTACCCTTCTGGATGAGTGTGTAAAGGGACCTACTTTTCATAAAAAAAAAAAAAAAGAAATTGGTCCAGGATATGCACTTTAAGGCGCATTGGGCGGGGCTGATCTCCGTTTCTCTAGCCCTCGGTCTCTTGCCTATTACGTAGCTAGGGTTACAGTGGAAGGCCAGTCCTCTGGTAACTGCAAGAGTTTGCATCTGTACTCGCATATTGTGGCATGCCTCGCCAGATGGCAGTAGGTACCATTTTTATGACTGTCTTTGGTATGAGTAGAACTCGCGATCTCCTGGTCAAGAGGTGGACGTGTTTTTTTGTTTGTTTGCTTGTCTGTTTTTTTTAAAGCAAATTAAAATAATTGCTGTATAAAAACCCATCTGTCTTATTTAAATAAAGATATAAATGTCCTTGTCCAGTGGTCAAACGTTTGAGATAAGTTGCCTTGCACCGTCTATCAGGTACCCTGTGGTGGTACACGTACAGACGTCATACGGTTGCAAAAGCCATCAAACATTAGGTTGATGCATTACCATATTCTCTTCAGTATGGAGCTTTGGAAAACAAAGCGTATGGGGAGCTCCGCTATAAGTACTTCAGTCTTGTCTTTTAGGACACACTTGATTGGCCAGACAGGTGTTTATGGGGAATTATAGTCCGAGGACAGTACACCACAGACAAAACAATATAATAAAGAGGAACAGGAAAAATTAGATACATCTTTTCAACTTTTGACTATACTTTTCTATTCTACATTTTAAGCAATGCTTTATTCTAAAATATCTTTCATGTATTCACTGTTTTCTGAATAAATTTAGCATATACCACAGCATACATGGTTGAACGATCCAATCTGTTTGGTCAGAAGGTGTGCACTATTCTCGTATAACAGCACAGCTCAGGAAATATTTCCGGCTGTAACATGAACGATGGGTTACTGTTAATTCTAATGCTTTATTGTTTCTATAGTAACAGCTCATGCACAGGTGGACGCGCCACATAATCTAAACTTAAGAATAAAATGATCGATTAAAAATGTGTTGTTTTAACATAGTAAAACCTGTAATTGTTGATGTCGTGATGTTTTGTGTTAGGACACATTTATTTAACATTCATAGAAAGAGTCTTCTTGTAAGTAAGCGCTTTGTAACAGTCACTGGGCAAATTTATCAGCATATGAAAGTCTTCAGGACAGAGGAGCTTACGTTTTCCGGTTTCTCAGTAAAATGCCAAGCTGTGTGGGGTTTGTTTGTTTTTTGAGAAAGAGAGAAAGAAGGGGGCGGCACGGTGTTGTAGTGGTTAGCGCTGTCGCCTCACAGCAAGAAGGTCCTGGGTTCGAGCCCCGTGGCTGGTGAGGGCCTTTCTGTGCGGAGTTTGCATGTTCTCCCCGTGTCTGCGTGGGTTTCCTCCGGGTGCTCCAGTTTCCCCCACAGTCCAAAGACATGCAGGTTAGGTTAACTGGTGACTCTAAATTGACCGTAGGTGTGAATGTGAGTGTGAATGGTTGTCTGTGTCTATGTGTCAGCCCTGTGATGACCTGGCGACTTGTCCAGGGTGTACCCCGCCTTTCACCCGTAGTCAGCTGGGATAGGCTCCAGCTTGCCTGCGACCCTGTAGAACAGGATGGCTAGTTGAAAATAAAATATATATATGAAGCGAAGATTCAGACACACCGTCAACTAAAGCTGCCACATATTAAGCGCGTGCCGTGTCTGTGTTAATCAAGGTGTTTATCGGCAGGACGGAAAATACCGAAGAATTCCGAATCATATCACTACGAGTCAGGTTGTCATTTTTTTCACTACTGCGCATGCATATAACACATCTCATTGAATATTGCGGTAATCACGTTATCAAATTCAATGGATGTGGCCACATTATTGCCCGTTTAAACATGTGTTTTTGTTGTTGCTTACATCTACATCTGCCAAAGCTATGTTGCGATGTGGAATTTTCTGAAAGGTGTACAGAAACCGCCAGAGACGGGGACAAAGCGACCTCGGTCTGAAGAGGAGAAAAAGGCCGCCGATAAAGTGTACGAGAAGGAGAAACGACAAAGGACTTATAAGCAAACGTGGGAGCAGGGTAGGCCTTGGCTGCGATACGATTTTTATGGAATAATTAAATTTTTTCAAGTTGATTCCTAGTCAATATGAAGCTCCTAATGCTTTCTCTCTCATAAATGGTTAAATACAGAAAGCATGTTGGACATATTTTGGGTGCAATAGTCATGATAGTAAGTATATTTGTTTTCAATACTCATACACCAAGTTGGCAAGTTTTCCAATATATTATTATTTGTTGATATTATATTATGGTGCTCTGTGTTGTTCTCATTTATGTATTTAACAACAGTATCAAAATACTCGGGTCTTGAAATAAATGCACATTAGTCATGAACAATGGTACCGACTCTCTTTTGTGTTATTTTTGACAGAAGTAAAATTCATACATGAACAAATTTTGGCTAGTTGATTTTCCGTTTGGCGAGTTACTTTGGAAGGTAACTAGTCCGGCTGGCTGGTGAAAAAATATATGAATTTCTAGGCCTGGTGTTGCTACACCCCCCTACGATACATCTGTTAACCATTTTAATAATTACGTGATAACGTTGAAGAAATTTGCAGAAAACCACCAGGTCGTTTTCTCATAAACAAACCAGCGCTGACGTAGGATTCAGAAGGAGGCGTCCCGCACGTGACGTCATGAAAATCAATGTTTGCCGGGAAATCCAAATGCCAATTTTTTTCCGAGGCGGACCAATTCGCCTCAAATGGCTTGATTTCAACTGAATTTTTCTGGTATTGCGCAAGGTAAAAAAAAAACTGCAGAGAATGCAGAATGTTCCAGATATTTGACCAAAGTTTAATATAAAACAGGAGAATTACATTGATCTTGCTCCTGAATTTACCTGTGATATGCACTTTAAACAACAACATGGTCTCTCGTGTGTTGCTCCTCACTGATAACCTTAAACTCGTTTTTGCCAAAATCTTACAATTCTAAGGTATTGATATAGCATAGTCCAATGTAAAATGTAGGGTATTGTTTTTGAGCGGAGAAAAAAAATAAATAAAAATGACGCCTGTTGATTTTCCTCCTAACTATAATAGTGTGACGAAGGAAAATTTGTCTCTCACAAAGGTGATAAAATCTGTTGGCTTTTCGTTTGGCTGTGAGTGAAGTTTATCTGTGAGTACATAACCTGGATTCATGGAGATGAAGGAAGGTGAGGTTTAGGAGATGATAAGGTGTGTGTGTGTTGAGACAGAGAGAGCGAGAGAGAGAGAAGACACAGATGGAATGACTTCTCTGGGATTACAGTGTGGCTGGTGGAGCAGAGAGGTGGTAATTGCATTTTAATTACAGTGTTGATGGTTTTGTGCTCTGCCAGATGGAAGCTTCTTTACAGATATGCGCAAAATAAATCAGCCTTTTGCAGCAACCCTCCCCTTGCACCTTTCTGACACTATTCCGTCTCCATATACTGTCTCGCTTCTCTTCATGTATCTCCTTTTACCTCCCGCACCTATTTGTCTTCTTTCCTACTACAGTGTCTATTAAATTACAGCTTCTTCTTTCTCCTTCTCTGTTTCATCTCCTCAATCTTTTCTATTTTTTTCTGCGCGTCTCTCTCTCTTTCTCTTTCTGTTTTGCCTCCAGCACGCTTTCACGAAACTCTCCTGAAACCCATTCGCTGCAAGGTCAAAGACGAACCCTACAGACAACAGTGGCATTAATGCATTCAGCAGTGTTTACGAGACAGTGTTTGTGCATTCATCTTGCTCAGATAACGAAAGGAAATGCGTGTTACTTCTATTTTGAATTGCATTTACCCTTTGGGCATATTTGTAGGCATAATGAATAATGTTTTATTTAGCTTAAAGATAGCAGACTATGAATCATTGTGTGGTGGATAAACTTAGAAGCCCGACTACAATTTGCATGCTCTTACAGAGAATGGCTCTTATTCATCAAAGCTGCACGCAGTCAAATCTGACCATGAAATGAGCGTATACAAATTGCACTGGCAGATTCCTTATTCATCAATTTCACCTTATCTGTACAATCTCACGCCTGGTGAAGGAAAATTTTGAGTGCAACGTTTCACCAACCTAAAACATTGATTTGCGGTTGTGTAAATCCTTGGAAGTATCTTTAATGAGTATCGCAAATGGACTAAGTAGTACAATGACCTCGCAAGTGCAAACCAAACCAAAATGCAACAGCAAATCAGACACAACAGAAAATCACAGACACAACATCAAGTCAAAAAATGCAACAATGAATCAAAAACACATTAACATGAACACCAAACACAAAGTTTAGGTTTATGTTGAACATCGTATGCTTATTGCTGATCGGACACATCATGCGACTATTGAGGTTTTTCACCCACGTGACCAAGTCATGTGACGCATCGTTAGGCTGCCATTTTGGACGTCACGGCTCGAATCAGTTTGAATGCGAGGAAGGCGACAAACGAAAAACATAAAAGAAAAAGGAGCGAGATGCAGAAAACACCTTCACTATCCAGCGACGTAGGGCATTTACAGGGCGAGCAGAGGGAGAGGTATTTTCAAAAATTGAGGTTAGCAGGCTTAGAGAACGACGTTTACCTGCTTCCACCAGGATTGTTCACTGACGTACGGAAGTACACGAAGCCCTCATGGGACTTCGGCCCACATGATCTGTATACCTATGTCGTTAAAAACCCATCGCCATACACAGGTATTGATCTGAAAGCGTATAAGAGTTTGGATGCCTACAAATATTTTGTGTCAGGCTGGGTAACATGCCTACATCAGTGGGTCGTCCCTGGAGCCGGTGGTCGCCATCTTATTACAGCTAAGGTTTGTTCACATTTTCATTTACTTTCGGTCCTCAGGATAAACAAAATGTTATTAAATGTCATTGAAATAACTTCTTAGTTTGTTGAGACATGGCCCGTTATAAATTTGCTGTTACCAGGCAATGACCAAGAACTGTATTATTAGGGTCGGTGTCTGTGTTGTAGCAGTGTACTAGCAGCCAGCTGTTAGCACTAGCTAATGTCAACAACATAGTAGCTAGTATGTTACTGTAGCAATGTTTACGTTCAGTCATTTGGATGACTGTTAAAACCTTTCAGTCTCAAGTTTTTCCTTTACTGTATTTACTAGTTTACTGTAATCATGATCCGGCAGCTATTTACACCAGATCCAGTGTAAATAGCTGCCGGAGCGCGCTCCGGCTTGCTCCCCCTCAAATTAAGCAGCGCGCTCCGGCTTGCTCCCCCTCAAATTAAGCAGCGCGCTCCGGCTTGCTCCCGGAGTGCTCCGGCCGAGGTTCTGGAGCGCGCTCTGGCTTGCTCCCCCTCAAATTAAGCAGCGCGCTCCGGGAGCACTCCGGGAGCAAGCCGGAGCGCACTGCTTAATTTGAGGGGGAGCAAGCCGGAGCGCGCTCCGGAACCTCGGCCGGAGCACTCCGGGAGCAAGCCGGAGCGCGCTGCTTAATTTGAGGGGGAGCAAGCCGGAGCGCGCTCCGGAACCTCGGACGTTGGCTCCGGCAGCTATTTACACTGGATCTGGTGTAAATAGCTGCCGGATCATAATTACAGTAAACTAGTAAATACAGTAAAGGAAAAACACAATCTGCCTGACTGTGGATTGGTTGAGTCCAAACTCTTTAGAGATGGCTTTGTAACCTTTTCCAGCCTGATGAGCATCAACAACGCTTTTTCTGAGGTCCTCAGAAATCTCCTTTGTTCGTGCCATGATACACTTCCACAAACATGTGTTGTGAAGATCAGACTTTGATAGATCCCTGTTCTTTAAATAAAACAGGGTGCCCACTCACACCTGATTGTCATCCCATTGATTGAAAACACCTGACTCTAATTTCACCTTCAAATTAACTGCTAATCCTAGAGGTTCACATACTTTTGCCACTCACAGATATGTAATATCAGATAATTTTCCTCAATAAATAAATGACCAAGTATAATATTTTTGTCTCATTTGTTTAACTGGGTTCTCTTTATCTACTTTTAGAAGTTGTGTGAAAATCTGATGATGTTTTAGGTCACATTTATGCAGAAATATAGAAAATTCTAAAGGGTTCACAAACTTTCAAGCACCACTGTAGATTGATTTACTCTCCTATTTCCTCTTACTGTCACATCCTCCACAACTTCAGATGGTGCAATCTCTCAGACTGACATGCACTGCAGCCAATCAGGAACAACCATGTGATATTCAAGATGGGCTCATTCTTTCCATGTTGAATTAACAATTATGCGTTCCTGATTTTGATGTTGGATTTTCACATTCGGGTTGTGTTTTTGTGCTTGGGTTTTCCGTCTTGCTTGTGTTTTCTGATTTGTTGTATTTTCTTTTTGGTTTGTTAATCTCATCTCATCTCATTATCTGTCGCCGCATTATCCTGTCCTACAGGGTCGCAGGCAAGCTGGAGCCTATCCCAGCTGACTACGGGCGAAAGGCGGGGTACACCCTGGACAAGTCGCCAGGTCATCACAGGGCTGACACATAGACACTGACAACCATTCACACTCACATTCACACCTACGGTCAATTTAGAGTCACCAGTTAACCTAACCTGCATGTCTTTGGACTGTGGGGGAAACCGGAGCACCCGGAGGAAACCCACGCAGACACGGGGAGAACATGCAAACTCCGCACAGAAAGGCCCTCGTCGGCCACTGGGCTCGAACCCAGGACCTTTCAAGCGGGCGACAGCGCTAACCACTATACCACCGTGCCGCCCCTGGTTTGTTAATATGTTTTACATTTACGGGCCACAGTTAAGCAAATAATCACCAAAAAAATGTTTTAAAAAAGCAGATAATGTTGAATTTAACATTTAAGACAGAAGTTGAACATTTGCACATGGGGGAACCTCATACTAAAATGCACATAATAGGATGTAGTGTCAAAATGCAATTTGTAACTGTGAATCACAATACTTCGACGTGAGTTTCGGCTCATTAATCTGTCAATCGAGTAATAGGCACATTTGCATAAAAGAAGTAGCATAAAGTGCTGACCTGTATCCAGAGACTCGGTCAGGTGAACCATGTATGTATTCATAAACACACATCATCACTGAAGTCATTCCATAATTTCCTGTCAACGCTAAAACGTGCCAGATTTCACTACAGTTTTTCAGGGTTTGATTCATTTCTTTCAACATTTTGCTTCTATGAACTACAGATTTGTAGAATATCTCCGACCTAGTTCTGAAATACGGGCGGCATGGTGGTGTAGTGGTTAGCACTGTCGCTAAGGTTCTGGGTTCGAGCCCAGTGGCAAACAGGGGCCTTTCTGTGCGGAGTTTGCATGTTCTCCCCGTGTCCGCGTGGGTTTCCTCCGGGTGCTCCGGTTTCCTCCACAGTCCAAAGACATGCAGGTTAGGTTAACTGGTGACTCTAAATTGAGCGTAGGTGTGAATGTGAGTGTGAATGGTTGTCTGTGTCTATGTGTCAGCCCTGTGATGACCTGGCGACTTGTCCAGGGTGTACCCCGCCTTTCGCCCGTAGTCAGCTGGGATAGGCTCCAGCTTGCCTGCGACCCTGCACAGGATAAGCGGCTACAGATAATGGATGGATAGTTCTGAAATGAATAAAAAGCTATTTACAACTTGAGTTCACCTAAATACCCGCTTGAAAGGTTGAAAAATATTTCAGTTTTCTAGTGGATTATGGCCTTAAACAGTTTAATAAAAAAAACAGAGCACACTTTTATAACTGTCTTTATTTGCAGTAACCTTGGACTAAAGCACCTATTCACTGAAATTTATTGTGTAGCATCCCTGACTCCATGGATAAATGCTACAAAAGGTAGAAACAACCAATTTACACTCTCTACTTCTTTCCTCAGATCTTTTCCTTTTGGTTAGCCTGCTGAATACTTTCTTTTTATTGACCCCCTGCTGCAACACTGGCATAAATTAGGTTGTGTTTCAAGTAAATTTGCTAAAGATGAGAGTAAATTGGGGCGTATTGTACGGTATATAATCTGTATAACGTGTAAGCGAGAAACTAGCATGTGCAAGTTTGCGTCCATGCAGCCGAAGCTGAGTCATCAACTCAAATCTCGACTTGGTTTAACGTTGTACGATAGTTTGCTGAATCACCTGCAGATATATACGTTATTCCATCCATTTTTATCCCCCGCCACGAAGTGCGCAGGGGGATATAGGAATGGAGTCCGTCTGTCCTTCCGTCCGTCCGTTTCAATCTGGACAAGTTTTCTCAGAAACTACGTAAGCTACATCAATGAACCTTTGCGTGCTCATATTACTCTGCATGATCTAAGTTGAGTTCAAACATCTTTTACGAGAAGTTATTATTTTCAAAGTCATGGCCCTTGAGTTTCGCTGTTGGACTTTGTACAAGCGGACTCAATCTTGGACATCAATGAAACTTTGCGTGCTCGCACGACTGAAAAAAGCTGGGTAGCGTTTTATGAAGGTGTCCTAGCACTTATGACATCATAAGTCAATATTAAAGCAACGGGCTTATAAGGGCGTAAGTGTTGAGGTCTTCATAAGATGCTTGTGGTGGGGGAAGTAATGACCATGTCTTCTTGTTTTTGTGTGTGTTCTGGGCTTTTCTTCTGCACAGCCTTGAATTAAAAGTCGCCAATATATCCATATCGCATTTGGACTAAATATTTTCTAATGTGTTGTGCATGTATATATTTCTCAGGCAGTGAGCCTCTGCTTTAGGCATCTGTATACACAGGAAATTATCCATAAGGCCTGAAGGCCTGGCATGCAGTCAGTGTTCTGATTCATCCCAAAGGTGTTCAGTGAGGTTGAGGTCGGGGCTCTGTGCAGAACACTCAAGTTCTTCCAGATCAATGATGGCAAACCATGTCTTTATGAATATCAGACTATATCTGCACTAAATAACAATTATTCACCAAAGGCTCAGTCAATATCGGTTAATAATAATAACCCTGACGAGGTTATTATTAACTAATATTCACTGAGCCTGAGGCGGATAATTGTTTTAGTATAAATACACTGGTGATTTATTACAATTTCTTTTTTTAATCGTATAAAAAAAATCATTTATTTCAGTCTTCAAAAGTGACATGCGAATGTAATGCGTGCAGACTTGTGCCACTTATCTATGGCAAGTCACATAAAATACTTTGTTTTGAAATCGATAAAATAAATCCCAATTCCACCTTACCTTTCAATAGTTTTAGACCAAACTTCATAGCATCTTTAGTGCTTTTAGGAACAGCATTTTCTTTCATAATTTCGAATTCTTTCTCACGGTGACAAAGTGCCTGGCCGCCATTTTGCCGAGTCGCCCGAGGTGATTACTGAGAAATAGTCCGAATTTCTCGACCAATCAGCGCGTGTGATTTCCTATAATCACCTGTGTATTTATACTAATACGTTTTAGTTTTAAAATGCATCACTTTTGCTACATTCATGCCTGGTGTCCACACTATGCCAGAGTTTTGACACCCCAAAAACGAAGACTTTTGGAAATGCTGCTGGCCCCGTTTTAGTTTGAAAACTCCGGGGTAGCGTTTTAGTGTAGACGGGCGAAAACGTCGACGTTCGAGAACAATGATGCAGACACCCACGTTCGCTTCTTGATTGGGTTTTATCAGTCATAACATATCCTTGCCTGATTCATCATGCTGACCCTTTCTATGACGTGACCCTTTTCCATAATGAAACAAACAGCACAAGCCTCAACATTAACATTTGACACCTTAAATGGCCTCAAAAATTTTGGGGGGCGTCGTGGCTCAGGTGGATAAGGCGCCATACCATAAATCCAGGGACCCGGGTTCGATTCCAGCCTGAGGTCATTTCCCGATCCCTCCCCGTCTCTCTCTCCCACTCATTTCCTGTCTCTGCACTGTCCTGTCCAATAATAAAGGTCAAAAAAAATCTTAAAAAAAAAAAAAATGGCCTCAAAAATTTTTGCCCCCCCTTGAATTTCCTTTTGCCCTAAAATTTTGCAGTATTTCGGCAAGTTTTCAAGTACACGGTTCAAGGCAATACTGATGTTTTCTAGGAGTATAATTGAGTTATTTAGACAGAAGTACATGTTTTAAAAAAACAACAACATAATTTCTGCAACAGAAGAACACGACAAGCCCTGAAAACATGAAACATAAATCAATATCATGTGTATAAGACTTACGTATGGTACTAGTATGTAATATGTCTTGTTATATAGAGTTTAGGACACAAAACACACTTTGTTTTGCCCATAACGGTGACTAGCAATATTGCAAAGATAAATGGGGTAAGATATATTTATCTATGGGATAATTCACTCTGTAAATATTTACTGTAGAGGGTGTAGTTTACTATTTGAGACACAAAAGCAGGTCTTTCCATTCATTGAATGTACTTACCGCTAGCTTTTATACATATACACGTGGACGTCCTGAAGTCAACCCGGGAAAACATAGAGGGCACCAGCGACCACTCGTAGTGATGAAAAGCACAAATGCACACACGCAACTGAAGCGAGCCAGTCAGAATCGCCGTTACAAATCGGGAAGAAAAAACAAAACGGCGATCACAGGGGAGGCAAGGATGCTGGTTAATGCGTCTTGTTTTTTGTAATGTACTCGCTCGAAAATCATTTTTGTGCTTTAAGAAGCCGGCCATACAGTAGGTGTGCCCGAACAGGCCTAACTCGCTAAAATATTTCTGCCCGAGCATCTTGATCGGGCAAATCGGGCATTTGGGCAATGCCTGGCGTTGAGGCTTGTAGCATCAGCTGCTTATACTGGCACACACATGCCCAGTGTATGTAAAGGGTCATATGATATGATATGTATTTTCAGGTGTGTTAGAATGGACGGAGATTATTTCTGCTACAGAACTAAAATGCTCGTCTGGATGGAAATTGTTTTTGTTTTAAAAATAAAACGTACTGGTCTTGACGTAACCTAACTTTGTGCACAGAGGCATTGTCCTGATGAAACAGGTTTGGGTCATTTAGTTTCAGTGAAGGGAAATCTTATTGGTACAGCGTACAAAGAGGTCCTAGATAATTGTGTGCTTCCACCTTTGTGGTAATAGTTTGGGGAAGACCCACATACGTATGGTGTAGTGTTTTAGCACGGTCGCCTCACAGCAAGAAGGTTCTGGGTTCGAAGCCGACGGGGGCCTTTCTGTGCGGAGTTTGCATGTTCTCCCCGTGTCTGCGTGGGTTTCCTCCAGGTGCTCCGGTTTCCCCCACAGTCCAAAGACGTGCGGTTAGGTTAATATGGGGCGGCCTTGGGCTGAAGTGCCCTTGAGCGAGGTGCCTAACTCCCAACTGTTCCCCGGGCGCTGTTAGCATGGCTACCCACTGCTCTGGGTATGTGCGTGTGCTCATTGCTCACGTGTGTGTGCCAGAGACTCAGATTGTTTTGCAGGTCAAGGGGCCCACAGGGCCCCTCCTGGGAAAAAACAGGGGCCCATTTCTACAATGGGGGGCCCAGTGATTATCCTTCAGTTGAAGCGAACCTAGTGAGCGAAGCAAGCCCAATGAACAGCTGGGGCAGCCCAGGGGCTGTTTTTTTCTTCTCAATTCTGGGTTTTTTTTTGGTATTAGAAGCCATATGAAGCAATGTAGATGACAAAAATCAGTGCTCCAACCAAATATATTGAGGTATTGTTTAATCAGTGGCAATATTTTGGAATTCAACCACAGGCCACTATATATCCCATCTATATTATCTCCTCCTTGTAAATTATAGCACAAGAATGGGTTTGTTTTTTGCATGCTGTGATGGTCTAATTCTGCTTGTCTCGAATCATCTCTACTTCTAATTTCATTAATTTATTTTATTAACTTGTTTTCAGTTTGGTGTAGGTCTATAGTAGTAGTAGTCACCAGTGGTAGTGGTAGTAGTAGTAGTGGTTGCTGTTGTAGTAGTTGTTGTTGTAAATCTAGTATGACTAATTACCTTGGGTATCAGGGGTATCAGTTTTTTCAGGTGAATGTACTCTCTGCTGAAGAATGACAAAATAGATGTATTTTTTTCTTTTTTTTTCTTATCCATGTTTTCTTGTCTCTTTCGAATATTCGTACATACGGTAGACCGTAAGACGCCACCTAGCGAAAGACTTGGATCAGGTTTTACTCGCTTGGGACGCTACAAACGGGGCGGCATAAATACATGAACAGGTCCGAACGGGTCCGACGTATGGCGGCGGTCAAAACAAATTCATCCGATGCTGAAATCTGTTGAATATCCAGGTAATTATGTTGGAAGTTGCATATTTGTGCAAGATTTTCGATATTGAGACCATGAAGTCAAGTAATACGCCACGAAACGTTCCAAATAGGGTATAAAATGCTCGCGTCCATATTGGCCCCTGCCCCTCTCGACAATGCGTTCATTATTCGAAATAGTGCGTCTTAGACGCGGGCGCGCCAACAATCTGAGTCTCTGGTGTGCATATGTGTGTTCACTGCTTCAGAGGGGTTAAATGCAGAGAGGAAATCTCACAAGTGTGTGATGAATAAAGTTGTGCTTTCTTTCTTTCTTTCCTTCTACAGGTGTTACGGTCAGATGTGCACATACTTTTGCCCATTATAGTGTGTTTTGGGTAATAGAATATAATATTCTGAGCAGGTACACACAAAAACAATTGTAGGACTGCAATGGCAGGATTGTTAGTTTGGGATTACACGCACCCCTTGAGATGGCTGTTGCGTAGGCAGGAGCTTGCAACCTACTAATATTTCAAATCTTTGGGGTTGTGCTTAATATTTAGCTGTATAAAATTATGTGAGCTAATATTAGCAGTTATTTCACTCTTTTAGTCCTCTAAACTTGGTAATGATATCTGTGGCAAACATTTTGCAAAGGTCAAGGCCTAGTCTCTTATCACCTCCAGTATTTGAAGTGAGGTGGGACTCCGATCCCTGCAGTTTGGCCTGGTGGTGATGGGCTTTTATTTAAAACTCATTGGTGATGGCTGTTGGGGAGATTCACACCTGAGCTCCACATCTCACAAAGCTGAATAATCTGTGGCTGCTTTCCGCTCTTAACTAACTGTCAGTAGAGATAAGGTGTGCGATAAGCCCAGAGCTGTAGCTGCAAGGGAAGTGTGTCTATATATCACAGGCAAGCGCGGCTGCTGCAGCAAAGCTGATAGCGAGTTAATAGCTTTATGATACGAGAAGAAGAAAATACCTGCTGTCTTACTTCTTCTCCATGTCTAATGTTTGCGCATGCACATTTAAATGCATAGGCCTACACACTGATACACAGAGAATGAAAATTGCTATCCCTCTTGTACCCCAGCGTGTGTGTGTGTGTATGTGAGTGAGCACGTATTTCCTCCTCTTTGACTAAAAGAAAAGGGCCGCGTGTTTATCAGGCTTTTCCGGGCTTCAACGGACAATTTTGAAGTCTTGCCTCACAATTAATGTTTTCAAACCGCACTGCAGCCTGAGATATGTGCATTCGTGTGTGGCAGCAGGTTTGCTGGGCTTAATGGCGTTCCGCGTACAGGTCATTTTAATATATTCATCAATTACAGCAGGGTTCATTTTAGTGTAGCTGCCAGCTATAGAAGCGCACGGCGATATTTCCAAGAACATTACAGTTGCCACGCTTTCCTGCCTGTAAAAGCCAGCAGGGTAATTTGCTGAGAAATTACCCATGTTGCCTTGCAATGGAAGCTGGCTGATGTAATTTTACAACATGATGGCGTGATCGCACAAAGTCTGCCAAGTCTTGTTCAACACAAAAGCAAAAAAAAAAAAGTCCTTGCATTGTCCTCACTTTTAAAGTCAAACTTGGATAGGGTTCACTGGCTTGGACAAATCGAATGCTGATCTTCAAGAAATGTTTGTAAAGAATTCTTTTCCTGAAGCATCAGAGGTTTACTTGATTCTGGTTAAATGTTCAGTGTTTGAGATGAATTCTGTCAGCAAACAGATGTGATATTTACAGTGGAGCCATCTGTTTGCATAACTCTATGAATGCTTCATGTTTTATGAGTGAATGATTGTGGGATTAAAGGACCATTCGGACAGGATTACATTTACACGAGGAGATGTGATAATGTAATAATTACCAGAGGATTGCTATCATTTTAGTCATTTAATCATTTTTATAGATGTGAAAATATCAGTGGTGTAATAATAATAATAATGTAAACCTTGAGGAAATTGACATGCTGGTAAATATGAGAATGGAGATGTTTTTTTTTTTTTTCTAAGGTATGAAGGCACCAGTTATACACCATCTGTTTCTCATTAACCCTAAATTCAAATGAGACATAACTTTTCATCCCGGATTCTATTATGAGTTTTCTTCCCTCTAATTGGTGGCATGTTTTCAGTGGCAGTTTTTGGTAAGGAGGCAATATGGAGAAAGAGTAGACATTCCCAACTCTGTAATTTAAAGAGCTCTTTTACCCTGAGCAAAGTGTTACAAACATTACAGCTGTTCTGCGATACATCACTTTATGATTATATTTCACTAAAATATATTCCATCGAAATAGTACTTATGAGTGAGGTATCAGGGCGGCACGGTGGTGTAGTGGTTAGCGCTGTCGCCTCACAGCAAGAAGGTCCGGGTTCGAGCCCCGTGGCCGGCGAGGGCCTTTCTGTGCGGAGTTTGCATGTTCTCCCCGTGTCCGCGTGGGTTTCCTCCGGGTGCTCCGGTTTCCCCCACAGTCCAAAGACATGCAGGTTAGGTTAACTGGTGACTCTAAATTGACCGTAGGTGTGAATGTGAGTGTGAATGGTTGTTTGCCTCTGTGTGTCAGCCCTGCGATGATCTGGCGACTTGTCCAGGGTGTAGCCCGCCTCAGTTGGGATAGGCTCCAGCTTGCCTGCGACCCTGCACAGGATAAGTGGCTACAGATAAGGGATGGATGGATGGATGGATGGATGGAGGGAGTGATGTATCAGTGCTGTAATGCAACACACAGCCTTGTGTACCTAATCAGTTAAATGGAGATTAGATTCTGAATAATGCTCATATACTGTATGGTCATTAAAACATCACCACTAATATATGGAGCCTAGAAGCTGACAAAAGTATTTGAATAGAGTTAAGCTGAAATAGATATAATCTGTACTGAGGTAAGTGCATCTCAAGTTTTTATGTTCTACTGAAATATCCAAATTCTTATCAAGCACCTAACATTGGCTGTTAGCTGCTAATGATTGCCAGCCATCTAACATTAGCATAAACTTAATAGCTTGTATTTTACCTAAACAGTTACACTGGGCATATACAAGTGTTTAACATCACTGTTGAAAACTAGCTTTCTGAGTCGGACATAAAAAGTTTTTATTTCTTTAACTACTATACTTTCAATTTTGAATGATTGAAAATTGTACTGAAGGTTTTTTTTTTTTTTATCACAAAACCATAACCCATAATATTGAATTACATGTTTGATAGGGGGGCGGCACGGTGGTGTAGTGGTTTGCGCTGTCGCCTCACAGCAAGAAGGTCTGGGTTCGAGCCCCGTGGCCGGCGAGGGCCTTTCTGTGCGGAGTTTGCATGTTCTCCCCGTGTCCGCGTGGGTTTCCTCCGGGTGCTCCGGTTTCCCCCACAGTCCAAAGACATGCAGGTTAGGTTAACTGGTGACTCTAAATTGACCGTAGGTGTGAATGTGAGTGTGAATGGTTGTCTGTGTCTATGTGTCAGCTCTGTGATGACCTGGTGACTTGTCCAGGGTGTACCCCGCCTTTCGCCTGTCGTCAGCTGAGATAGGCTCCAGCTTGCCTTGCAACCCTGTAGAACAGGATAAAGCGGCTAGAGATGATGAGATGAGATGAGATGTTTGATAGGGATAACTCATACATAGCAAGTTCTTTCCTCCCCTCAGTTTTCTCCCTAATTTAGACATGGCCAAATCTCACATGACTGCTACCAACCAGGGAGGGCAAAGGTCATCATGTGCTTCCTCTGAGGCACATAATACCAGCTGACCGCATCTGTTTAAATTGCTGGTTATGCAATATTAGGGGAATCCGTACCAAGTTCAAAACAAAGAAATAAAACGTAAATGTCTTAAATACACACACAAAAACTTATTTAACGTGATGTGTATAGAATTAAAGGGCGGCACAGTGGTGCAGTGATTAGCACTGTCACCTCACAGCAAGAAGGATCTGGGTTCGACCCTCGCGATCGACTGGGGCCTTTCTCTGTACAGTTTGCAGGCTCCCAGCTCCTCGATCAGTTTCCTCCAGGTCCTCTAGTTTCATCCCACAGTCCAAAGACATGAGGATTTGGTCAACCGGCTACTCTAAATTGCCCATAGGTGACGGCAACCTGCATAGGGTGTACCCTGCCTCTCCTCCGAGGTCAGCTGGGATTGGCTCCAGCTTCCTCTGTGACCCCGACAGATAATAGTGGTATAGATAATGGATGCCGGTTCGAGTCCCTGGACCAGCAGGAATGGCTGAAGTTCCCTTGAACAAGGCACCTAAACCCCCAACTGCAGCCCAGGCTGCTCCGGGTATGTTGTATGTCACTCTGGATAAGAGCGTCTGCTAAATGCTTGTAATGTAATGTAATGGATGGATGGATAGAATTAAAATATATGAAATTCATATTCAAGTAATTTGTCAGTTTACAAGTTCCATATTAAGAGAGAGAGAGAGATCCTGGTGAAAAAGTCTACAGAGCACTGTTAAGTGAGAGTAAGTCCTCAGGCTCTGCTTCTGGTCTCAGACACCCTGTGCAGTGTGATAGTGCAGCCAGAAGAGCAATGGTGTCTGTGCCCAGCGTCAGGGGGTAAGAGGAACTTGAAGCAGGATCTCATTGCTTTATAATCCACTGTGGGAGAATTCCCGATTGTGCTTACTGTTCAAAGCTAATGTTGTTATGAGTTTTACAGCTGCTACCCCGTGCTCATTGCATCAGTTCAACGTAGCAGCATCCTGTCTCTCTTCTATAACAACGGTAACATCTTCTACTCAGGGAGTTACATTCCGTGCAAATCCCCACAGAACACACACGCATCACTCCTACCTATAAATATCACTGTGGCCCCTCATTAAGTGGATGTCTCGCAGAGGTTGTTGGCTGAAACTGTATTTTTCAGACTACAAAACTATGAAATGCATACATGTATGGGTCTGTCTCAGAAACTGGGTACTGTGGGGGTACCCCAAGTACTCGAGTTGAGGGGGGATGGGGGGGATGCCATCCCCCCTGGAATAAAAAATGGTCAAAATCATCCACCCTCTAAAACGGGCATCCCCCTCCCTTCCCTTGAGCAATTTTATCAATAAATGTGGACATTACTTCTATTTAACATTGGAATTAGAAATGCCATTCCACGTAGCTTTGCTGAAACTGAGCATACAATAAGCTACCGCGAGAGAGGGCACGCGCAAGCGAAGCGTTTGAGGAGGTGACATTCAGTTGGGGTTCCGTTATTTTTGATTTCATTCGGCGTCAGTGACCGCAGCGGATTGCAGCATCATGGCCAAGCGGAGTGGACAGCAACACCTAAGCAAGTTCCGATTTAAGATCGCAAGAAAAAACATTTCAGGAGGTAAGTCAAGAGTTACGAATATCAGTCCCACTTTCTGTGAGCCCACTATCATGCTGTAAAGTTCCCGATATGTAGCCTAATTTGTGGGCGGCGGATAACAACACAGCTATCATAATGAATGTTAGTTTGGAGTCTAGCCAGCTATCGATAGCTTACTCAGGTTCATGTTAGCTTTGATTTCTTGTATAAGGCCATTCATTTAATCAGCCTGGACGTTCGTTTGTTATTCTTCAGGCAACAAAAAGTGTTATTCAAGACAGGAAGGCTAAAATAAACGACACTAGCAGTTTTGAAGGCTTCATTGTCTCATTAGAGAGCCGGTCACAACATGTAAGGCTGATTTACAATTTACTGTTGCTTGTTTTAGCTTATTGGTTCCCTACCTACCTCTGTATTTAACTCAATGTTCCCAATGTTCAGCTTTGAATAAAAATTCTATTCACTTGATATGAAAAGATTCAGTTGTTCATTTACATTGCCTGCTGAGGTTTTAATAAATTATTTACCAAACGATTTAAAAGGAGCCTACCATGACTATGAAGTTACACTTCAAATTTGTCATCTGCATTTCACCCTAATATGGAGAATGTGGTAGGTATGTCAGCCAGGAGACTGACTAAATATGACACATGGCATCCACACTGTGCATGTTTTACAGTAAAATACCAGTGTATTGTGTTTTTTTACAACAATAAAAAGGGTACACAGTGTGTACTACACACTTTATCAGCACAAAATACTGTATGTCTGGTAAATGAACAAGGTCCACAGACCTACGTTGTGTGCAAACCCTCCTAAAAGCAAACCAGTTTCCTACCGACGGACCGACCGATGGGTCGACACGCGACTAAAAATTTCACCATCCCCCCGGTTTGATTTTACAACTCGACCACTGGGTACCCCACTAAATATACTCAGTCAATAAACTATACGGTTTTGAATGGTGATGTTGGATTTAATTTGAAATAAAATGATGAAAGAAATAATACAGATAAAACTAAATCTTTGATGTGAATACTCTATTCAGAATTTGGCAAAAATTCTGCAAATTTGTGGAAAAATGGCGGGGACATGATAAATGGTTGACTACATCGCATTCCCTTAAAAAGGCTGTAGTCCACTGAAAAGTCTACAGTTATCACTAATTGTATTTTAAGTTGTAACTTTATACACCTAAGGATTGGTGCGCTCACAGAATAATCATAACCGTAATAAAACATCATGCAATATATTTGATCACTGTTGATTTTCTGCATACCCAAAACCAAAACGATCGTGCGTTTTGATCTAAACGGAAAGCCTCAGGGTCAAGGTCACTACCTCACCAAAAGTAGTAACTTAAAATCACTACGCCATATAAACATTTAGTTATAAATGTGCGATTTTGTTTTTTAAAACGAAAGCTGAAAGTTAGGTATAGAATATGTTTCTTACAGAATATGTTACGATGGTAGCTGGTCTTGTATGAATTTCTGAGCTATAAAATAAGTTGTGGTCTATTTTTTACCGTAGCGTTTTATTTGTGTGCAGGGAAGGACGCACATTAACAATTTGCATGTGTAGAATGGAATTTTCCACTCCAACAGTTAGATGTTGATCGTGCTTCCATTTGCGGTCTTTCTGTTACGCGAGTGATCTTTTCGGACGTTATCACTGAAAAGGTGAGTTTTGACAGTTTTATTTTGTTTTAGTCTTGCAGTATAAGGCAATAGAATGTTTCTTTTTCATCTTACTTTCATATTTCGTAGTATTTGCGTATTTTTGGCCAATATTTTGCAACCATGATCAATTTAGATCGAACTTTTGATAGAATCTACAGCCAGTCATTTTGCCCCGCCCCCGCTCCGTCCAGTGCGGTAGTGATGTCCCGTTGCTTGTGCGCCGCAGCAGAGACCCGCGCAACCTTCAGCCGGTACAGTCGGTGTTCTTTTACCACCGCCGTTATTCTCATCTTTCCGGTGTGTTCTTGATTTTTCCATTGTGTCCCATTTCGCCATATCAAATACCCAAAATGTATCATATTATTCATGTTTAAGTGAATAATCAATTCAGTCATCATAACTTGGCATTTTTAACCCAAGCAATCAACAAAGATGAAATGTATTCAATATTTTCACTCATCTGTGAAGGAGGGGCTTTAATTCTTCATGATGGAGTTATTTTATATGTAAATCAATTTTACAAAAGCATTTGAACTGTAATCCAAATAAATTTCCCACAGTGCAGGCCAGATAAAATCTTTATTCTTATTAAACATGACAAAAGAAACAATGAGTGTTAGGTAAATGCAAAAAAAAAAAAAAAGTGAAATTAGAAAATTTATTTTTTTGACCATAATGTCCCAAATGAGAGACCAGTTTCTGAGACGGACCTATATGCTTGTATTCAGTCTCTCTCTCTCTCTCTCTCTCTCTCTCTCTCTCTCTCTCTCATGCAGCTTGTTAATATGAAAGAATGGTGCATTAGCTCCAGAGAGTTTTTCCTAATACTATTCACATAAAGCTGTAGTTTTACTCTCAAGTACTCTCATCCAGAATTATATTGAGATGGAGCTTTCAGCCACATCTGTGATTTTGGAATAGCTTAAACGTTTTCTCATCAGACATCTAGCAAATCTGATTTCCTCTGCCATTTTTTCTTTATTATATGCAGGGTTTTTTTTTTCTTTTCTTTTGCACAGACAGGAACATCCACCTTTGAGGAAAAACAATCCCCGGTTCCTATAGTTATTCACCTATTTAAAAGAGTTGTATAGCTGCATATAGCTTCCCATATCTTCAAATCAAACATTTACATATTGGAAAACATATGCATATCGGAAACCCTTTAGGTTAACGGATATGACACCAAGAACATTTAAGCTTAAAGATATTGATATGTGAACAAGATTAGCTTTGTGAGAAAATGTTCAGTTGATTACAGCTTTCTTAGGCCCTGTCCACACGGCAACGGATTCAGGTGAATCCGATACAATTGTTTATCGTTTCGGCCTGGCGTCCACATGGCACCGGCGTTTTGGGTGCCCCAAAACGCAATCTTTTGAGAACGGGTTCCAGAGTGGAAAGATCTGGCAACGTTGCCGTTGTGAAGTTGTCTGGATGAGTAGAACGGATTTGTTTACGATGACGTCACAACCACATGACTGTGAGTGCTTCACGCCGGGTAGAAGTGTAACGAACTCGATGCGAGTTGTCAACAAATCCTATAACTTGGTTCATGAAACGCGCTTACAAAATATTTTCACTGTGAATATTTATTGTGTAATGGTGCAAAGTGAGAGAGAGAGAGAGAGAGAGAGAGAGAATAACCCTTAGGGCAGAGTCAATCCCGCCAGCAAAAATAGGGAAAAAAAGGAGCGATCTCACTTCTTCAGATGTTGGTTTAAGTCCTACAATACATTCCTCAAAAAGGGCGTAGAAGAACAAATTAATCCATCAACGTGTAGCATTCAATTTATTCCGGACCATTAAAGACGCCGCCTTCCGCGTAGAATCATACGTCATCCTCGCCGCCATATTGGATGGGTCAAAGCGGAGAATAAAGATGCCTCATTCATGTGCTGTGTTTAACTGTACCAACAGGTTTGCCGTCCAAATGAGATCACATGGGATTACCTTTCACAGGTGAGACTGGAAAAATACTTTTCATTGTATTTGGTCATTATAATGTAATTTTACGAACAGATTTTCCTGATTTTGTGGCTAATATGAAGTCTCGCGCATAATAGTTTATGCGCATGCGTCCTTACTTCTTCTATTGTTCTGGTGTCTCCGAAGGGACCGTCTTACAGCACCCCTAGAGGTGTGGCATGTGTATTGCATCGTTTTCAGCAAGCATTGCGTTGCCATATGGACCTGATATTTTACTGATCGTTGCCCATTTGGACGCGATATATTTTTAAATAACATCTCGTTGCCGTTGTCGTGTGGATGTAGCCTTAGTAGTTCATCTGGTCTTTAAAGCAGATACGCAGAGCCTTTATTTTTAAATACATTTCTGAGTGGATAGTATCGCTATCCTTGACTCTTGTATGCTGCATAAATGGGAATTTAAAAATATATATTTTTGAGAGTTAAAATCGACCGCGAAGTTGGCATTCGAGCTGCCCCGCTGAGCCAGCCAGCCCTGAGTGCGTGAAGTCACAGCAAGAACCGGTTTTAAGGCCGAGGCCTTTGACAGCTATAGACCAAAATCATATAAATAAAAATTTACGGTGAAAGTAAGAAATACCGTCACCGACTTGTTCAACTAAGACTGATTTGACTTCACTGATTGTGGGTTGACTCTCATTAAAACAGGATGGGTGTTATAACTTATGCAACATACATGTACATGCATGCATTTTCACTGAGAAAACGTAAAAGGCGGCTAATTAAATAATCAGATGAACTGAGACGATCACATTCTGAAGCAAATTATTAAATAATCTTATACCGGTAACTGTAATACACAATACAAGTTACATGTATTAATCTAAATGCAGGTAAACAACGTGTTTTTGTTGTTTTGTATCCAAATGAGAGTCGGAGCTTACCCGTCTGTGTTCTCGCTTCTTGGAGGCCAACCTTGTGGCCGATTGTTTTGAAACAATCTGACTTTCAGTTGTTCGTTCAGTTCTCCATTCGTTCGCTTCTTTCATGTAAGGGCGAGATGGCAGCGATATCCAGTGAAAGAAATCAGACGGCTGCTCCACTCAGTCTCCATTTTCTCCATGGCTGAGTACGCCGTCATTACTGCTCGGCTCAGGCAATTACTAAAACCCGGGACGGAACAGAATGTCACCGGTTTTAGCAACAGCCGCGGGGAGGTCACTGCCCGAGCGATATGTCGCATCCCGTTCCGTCCCGGGTTTTACCAACAACCCTCAGCTCACGCTCCGGGAGAACTGGTGCAACTGAACTTGCTTTCGTTTTTAAAAAATAAATAAAATAAATGCTTTCATTTTCTTGTAGTTTTCTTAAATTCTTGGTATTTCACCCTCTTTCAATACGGGCTTACAGCCAATGCTCCTCAACAGATCAGAGGTCTCGTACGAGTCTTCAGTAAAATGTGCAGAGCAGAGGAGAGACCACTTCGTAGGTGCCCAATGTGCCCGTGAACTTCTTGCAAAACGCGTCCAAATCTTTGCAGTTTGAACATTATTGGGCCATGAATGCAACATAAATCCACCTTCTGTCGTGTTGCTGGCACATCTACTTGGCATGGCGATAAATCAGCTCAAAATGGAGGATTGGAGTTGCAGTCAGCTCTGTGTTTTAGTATAGCGGAAATGGCGATGAGACCGATAGACTTCCTGCTGTGACGTTACAGACGTCAACGTCATTCACTCAGACCGCTACCTATATAAATCAGTTTAATTGTAAAAATTACGATATTAGATTTATTGTTAACTCTTAAAACTATTCCTGTGCCATTTTTGAGGTCTTAAGGCATTTATAAATGAAAGTGAGGCCATGGCTCTGCGTATATGCTTTAAAGGTATTGAAAGGGACTCATCATCTCATTATCTGTAGCTGCTTTGTCCTGTTCTACAGGGTCGCAGGCAAGCTGGAGCCTATCCCAGCTGACTACGGGCGAAAGGCGGGGTACACCCTGGACAAGTCGCCAGGCCATCACAGGGCTGACACATAGACACAGACAACCATTCACACTCACATTCACACCTTCGGTCAATTTAGAGTCACCAGTTAACCTAACCTGCATGTCTTTGGACTGTGGGGGAAACCGGAGCACTCGGAGGAAACCCACGCGGACACGGGGAGAACATGCAAACTCCGCACAGAAAGGCCCTCGCCGGCCACGGGGCTCGAACCCGGACCTTCTTGCTGTGAGGTGACAGCGCTAACCACGACGCTGCCGTGCCTTTTTTTAAACTTGGAAAATATGTTTAAAAAAAAAAAGATGAAAAAATTGTTTAAGTTATGGCCTTAGCACAAGTGTGTTATGTGGCTGAGAAAGCCTGTCTGGAAACTGTGTGTGTGTGGGGGGGGCACTGTGTCACTGTGTGACAGTCTGGAGTGGTTGTTTGTTTTAGGATGGACCTCTCGTCAGTTATTTTATAGACACTCCCTCATGCCCCTTTACTCCGCCCCCATCTCAGTCTGAAACTGGCAAGTGCCCAGGACAGGCAGATAATTCTGTGAGCAAAAAGCCATTCCTACCATCAAGACCGACTGAAGTGTATTGAATAACTACATATAGGTGACACTGTTGCACGCTACAGATTTGTGTGTGCAAGTACGTGACAGGTAGTGACAGACTGGTGAGTCTGGAGAGTCAAAATATCCTCATGTGAACAGTCAAATTGCTGCTGTTGGCTATTAGACTGGAAAAAAAACCCATCACGTGTAAAGTGAATGCGCATTTCTAGTTTGGTAGTTCAGTTTTAAACAAGATGACGGTTTCCATCCACATTTTGTATAAAATGTGCTGAGCAGCAGTTTTTAAATAAATAATTTTTAAAACGGGGATTACTTTTTAATCTCACTTTTAGTAAATAGTGTATGTAAAGACAGTATTTGCTCTGAGAGAATTTGCTGCGCTGCCAAATCTAATTGATGAGCCCTGCCTTCAAGCAGTCATTGAAGTAAAAAGGAAAAGTCCACAATTATCCTCTTGCCCAAAATCAAGTCCATCAGCCAAGACTTGATTTGTGTCTGAGGTTTGCCTCTTTAATTCTTCTTCGGAGCTATGAGTCTAATGTCTCTAACAATTAAGTAAAGCTATTGCTGCCAGATCAGCATTATGTAAACTGCAGCATGCCTCAAACCATATTGAATTGTTAAATAATCTCAAATAGACTTATGCTTATGCTTCTGTATAATATTCTCTTAGCTATAAAATTGAGCAAAAGTACATTGCAGAGCTAAAAACAGTAGTGACAGATGTTTCAAAACCAAATGAACTCGCTTTCAAGACGTGCTGAACACCCAAAAGACTACCAAAACTTCATTATATATTCTTCACACATATTTACAAGGGAAAAACATATCAACGGACAGCAAAAAACTGGAAAAGAGACACATTGGAGATGTAAAACTTCTGCACTAGCGAGTGACTGTGACAGTTTGTACACAAACATGGGCGCGAGATTTGCTTCATTAAAAGTGGAACATTTAGAGAGAAAGACGCACTGAACACTCGAAAGGCTACCACAACTTCACTAGATATTCTTCACGCATATTTACAAGAGAAAAACATACCAACGGACATCGAAAAACTGGAAAAGACAGCAATAGCAGAAATATTGTCAAAGTTCTACTTGGAGGTGAGGAAAAGTGACGAAGACTTTTACAAGAGGACTTCACTCAGCAAAGCCTTTTTGTTGTGAACAACTGCAATGTAACAATTAACTACGACCAAAAGTAGCTTTGGACTTGAACTGTCAACCTGGATATACGGTAGCTTGTATATAAGTTGGGTTGTTGTTCAGACTTTTTGGACTTGTACCATTTTTATTGTTAGAACTTTGACTTTGTACAGTATATTGGATTGACATAACATTGAATTACATTTGATCAGAATCAGCATTCAATATTGGTAAGTTACCCCCCGTTCTTAACTTTTTGTTAAATCTATAATTATTCCATCAAATGTGTATGTATAATAATAATAATATTGAACTCGGGGCGGCACGGTGGTGTAGTGGTTAGCGCTGTCGCCTCACAGCAAGAAGGTCCTGGGTTCGAGCCCCATGGCCGGCGAGGGCCTTTCTGTGTGGAGTTTGCATGTTCTCCCCGTGTCCGCGTGGGTTTCCTCCGGGTGCTCCGGTTTCCCCCACAGTCCAAAGACATGCAGGTTGGGTTAACTGGAGACTCTAAATTGACCGTAGGTGTGAATGTGAGTGTGAATGGTTGTCTGTGTCTATGTGTCAGCCCTGTGATGACCTGGCGACTTGTCCAGGGTGTACCCCGCCTTTCGCCCATAGTCAGCTGGGATAGGCTCCAGCTTACCTGCGACCCTGTAGAAGGATAAAGCGGCTAGAGATAATGAGATGAGATGAATATTGAACTCGTCTTCAACTCGTTCAAGCTCATGCTAGTTGAATTTCCATTATATCTGATATACCACTCAGAGCCAGCCAGTATTATTTAAATATGTCACTCAGATCCGTGATGTATTTCATATGAAAAATGCAAGTTTTTCAACACAAGATGATAAACTTCATATCTTTAAACTAAGGTGTGTTTTTTCTTTTTATTATATAGAGAGAGCGTGCACGTGACGTCACGAGGTCACGTGATATTTGTTTATCGGCCATTTTGGACGGCAAGGTCGCGCATAGAACTTAGGCCCACTTTACACGGGGACGGTCTGAAACAAAAACGCAAAAGTCCGTTTTCGTTCTCACTTTTTTCCGCGTCTACACGACCGTTTTCAAGGAGGAAATCTGCGTCTATACGGTGACGCATAAATGTGTGGAATTCAATTGGATGTGCATGCCAGGCGGCTAGGTGGTGCTGTGAAAGACCTCCGCTATGTCTGCACGTATGCGCAACGTCTTCCGTCTTGTCTGATCTGCACATCTGCGCCGCGAAAACTTTGACTACTCTGGCTATGGTAAGTAAGAAAGTAAGTAAAAAAGTAAGAGCATGTTATACCCGCCTCTGTTCATTAACGGTATATGTGCAGATTCGGTATAGATGTTCGAAGGACTCCTGGACGTTTATTAAAGCTGCCAGAGCAGCTTGAAGGTCCATTGGATCGATGTAATCAGACATGCTCTTACTTTTTTACTTACTTTCTTACTTCCCGGGCTGGCATGTACAGTATATGACATATGTATGACGTAAACGCGTACCCGACGTGAGCAGATCTGAGCAGAGTTTCGCGTATTGGGTAGTTTAGACGGATATGCAACGGGGGCTGTTTTTAACTTATCCACTCTGGAAGGCGTTTTCAATTTTTTCCGTTTTTCAGCCTCGGAAATGCCGTCCCCGTGGAGACGAAAGGCACTTCCGATAAAATATTTAGTCGTTTTTACCCGACAGCGTCCTCGTGTAAACGGGCCCTTAGACGAACCCGTTCTAATTATCAAGTGTGTGGGAGTAGATCTTTGGTTATATCTTGTTCAGCATTTGGTTGTACCAATAGACAGGGCCAAAAGGAGGGCCTGTCATTTTATAGATTCCCCGCAGACGAGGAGAGACGCGCAAAATAGGTGTCCGCTGTGCGAAGAGAAAACTGGTACCCCAGTTCTACCAGCCGAATTTGTAGTGAACACTTCATATCAGGTAGGTGTAATCTTCTAATTCAGTACTCCTAGTACATCTGTTAAGTTGATTTTCGGATTGAATGATAGCTGCATACTTAGAAACTAGACAGTCTCTAACGTTTAAAATGGCTATGCCTAGCCCTACTACCCTGGCCTAGTCTATGACAATGTTTTATCTTTTTGGCTCATATACGCCTTTGAAAAGCCAATCCATAGTAGGGATGGCGAAAACTAAAAAAAAATCTTGACCGACCACCGAGCCTCATTAGCCGGTTAAAGTCGGTTAACCTATGAGTTTAAACAGGGATGCAAACAGCGGATGCCGCCTTTTTCACGGCTGAATCGTGCAGATCCGATTTTTTTTTTTTGGGGGGGGGCGTTGGAGTGTCTGAATAATTTCATCAGAGTAAATTCTCATCTCATCTCATTATCTCTAGCCGCTTTATCCTTCTACAGGGTCGCAGGCAAGCTGGAGCCTATCCCAGCTGACTACGGGCGAAAGGCGGGGTACACCCTGGACAAGTCGCCAGGTCATCACAGGGCTGACACATAGACACAGACAGCCATTCACACTCACATTCACACCTACGGTCAATTTAGAGTCACCAGTTAACCTAACCTGCATGTCTTTGGACTGTGGGGGGAACCGGAGCACCCGGAGGAAACCCACGCGGACACGGGGAGAACATGCAAACTCCACACAGAAAGGCCCTCGCCGGCCCTGGGGCTCGAACCCAGGACCTTCTTGCTGTGAGGCGACAGCGCTAACCACTACACCACCGTGCCACCCAGAGTAAATTCTGTATTAAAATTACTAAATAAGCGATAAAACGTCCTGCATAGTCTCTTTATGATAAACGTCTTAATGCCACTTACCCGTGAGGTTATCAAGTAGACTTCCTTCTTCGGAACCTTCCAGAGGTATAGTTGGGATACCCATCCCGCAACAAAATATTTATAAGCTTCCAGGCTCTTGTAAGCTTTGAGGGCTTTGCCAGTGTAACACGAGTCACGATTAATGAGAAAATTGTAAATGTCGTGGTAGGCCAGATCGGGCAAATCGCCGGCACCGCAGCTCCGAATTTCCCTGAACAAGGATTGCGGCAAGTTGTACGGATCTGCAATCCCCAACCTGGAACACTTTTCCACGTAACGCTGCCTCACGTCACCTTCAAGATGCTGAACAAACTTAGACAAGTAATTGCGCGATGTAGATGGGGTATTTTCCGAATTTTCTTGGGGATTACTGCCTGGATCCATTACGCTCGCGCAAGGTAAACAATCCTGATGCCGTCCAATATGGCGGAGTAAACACGGACGGGGTCACGTGACTGCACATCCTCTATAGACACATTCACAAATAGAGTACCCAAATTTATCAAAACAATTCATCGATTTCCTCACGAGTGACATATTGAGAAATATGTCACAGTTATAGTTCTCCATGTCCCAGATGTAGCTTGTATGAAAAATATGAGTGGCGTATTTCCCAGTAAAACACTCGTGTCTATGTAATGCAGTTAAATAAAAGCCACGCTGTTCAGCCAGACCCAAAGACCCGTAGTTATGATTCCTCAATGAGTCAGTCGTTCCGACTCTGAAAACACGCAGCAGTTATGTGACAAGTGAATGGAAGGCTCATACCCGAGAGACTCCTAGTTATGATGCGTGGACGGTTCACTCGTCCCTACACTGAGAATACGAAGCGGTCATACGACAAACGAACGAGAGGCTCGGACCCGAAAAACCCGTTTATGAACGAAGCTGAGCCTGCGTGGCACACATGTGCAGTGCAGGGAAAATTGAACGAATCACTCACTGAGATGAATCGTTACTCCTTAGTCATACAATAAATTAGTTCAGAATGAACGAAACGTTCACAAACGACAGATCACTTGGTAGAGCTTTCTTCTGAGTCTGTTATGCTACGTTTGAAAAGATGTAGTGGCGAGCTTCAGGAGTCTCAGAGGAAGCACGTGTTAGGCCTTGTAATTCCGGTTGTGTGCAAACTGAGGTATAATGGGGTAAAGATAGAATTAAAAAAAAAAAAGAAAGAAAGATGAGGATGTGTTCTAGAGCTGCTACAAAAATTGCCAAGAGTGCTTACTCGAACAGTCTGCTTTACTTATTGTTTGTAATGTAAAGCAATTTTTTTTTAATGATAGACTACCACATTAACATATTTTTACACACAGGTACACATATACAGTGGTGCTTGAAAGTTTGTGAACCCTTTAGAATTTTCTATATTTCTGCATAAATTTGACCTAAAACATCATCAGATTTTCACACAAGTCCAAGAAGTAGATAAAGAGAACCCAGTTAAACAAATGAGAAAAATATTATACTTGGTCATTTATTTATTGAGGAAAATGATCCAATATTACATATCTGTGAGTGGCAAAAGTATGGGAACCATTGCTTTCAGTATCTGGTGTGACCCCCTTGTGCAGCAATAACTGCGACTAAACGTTTGCGGTAACTGTTGATCAGTCCTGCACACCGGCTTGGAGGAATTTTAGCCCATTCCTCCGTACAGAACAGCTTCAACTCTGGGATGTTGGTGGGTTTCCTCACATGAACTGCTCGCTTCAGGTCCTTCCACAACATTTCGATTGGATTAAGGTCAGGATTTTGACTTGGCCATTCCAAAACATTAACTTTATTCTTCTTTAACCATTCTTTGGTAGAATGACTTGTGTGCTTAGGGTCGTTGTCTTGCTGCATGACCCACCTTCTCTTGAGATTCAGTTCATGGACAGATGTCCTGACATTTTCCTTTAGAATTTGCTGGTATAATTCAGAATCCATTGTTCCATCAATGATGGCAAGCCGTCCTGGCCCAGACGCAGCAAAACAGGCCCAAACCATGATACTACCACCACCATGTTTCACAGATGGGATAAGGTTCTTATGCTGGAATGCAGTGTTTTCCTTTCTCCAAGCATAACACTTCTCATTTATACCAGAAAGTTCTGTTTTGGTCTCATCTGTCCACAAAACATTTTTCCAATAGCCTTCTGGCTTCTCCACATGATCCTTAGCAAACTGCAGACGAGCGGCAATGTTCTTTTTGGAGAGCAATAGCTTTCTCCTTGCAACCCTGCCATGCACATCATTGTTGTTCAGTGTTCTCTTGATGGTGGACTCATGAACATTAACATTAGCCAATGTGAGAGAGGCCTTCAGTTGCTTAGAAGTTACTCTGGGGTCCTTTGTGACCTCGCCGGCTATTACACGCCTTGCTCTTGGAGTGATCTTTGTTGGTCGACCACTCCTGGGGAGGGTAACAATGGTCTTGAATTTCCTCCATTTGTACACAATCTGTCTGACTGTGGATTGGTGGAGTCCAAACTCTTTAGAGATGGTTTTGTAACCTTTCCCAGCCTGATGAACATCAACAATGCTTTTTCTGAGGTCCCCAGAAATCTCCTTTGTTCGTGCCATGATACACTTCCACAAACATGTGTTGTGAAGATCAGACTTTGATAGATCCCTGTTCTTTAAATAAAACAGGGTGCCCACTCACACCTGATTGTCATCCCATTGATTGAAAACACCTGACTCTAATTTCACCTTCAAATTAACTGCTAATCCTAGAGGTTCACATTCTTTTGCCACTCACAGATATGTAATATTGGATTGTTTTCCTCAATAAATAAATGACCAAGTATAATATTTTTGTCTCATTTGTTTAACTGGGGTCTCTTTATCTACTTTTAGGACTTGTGTGAAAATCTGATGATGTTTTAGGTCACATTTATGCAGAAATATAGAAAATTCTAAAGGGTTCACAAACTTTCAAGCACCACTGTACATGTATCTGTATGCAAGCGTACGCTTTTTTTTTTTAAAAAAATGCTTTTCTGATCCCGTTTTTTCTTTTTTCTCTCTCTCACACATGCAGACACACCTAGGATGAGTATGTTTAAATTTCCTGTCAGGGCCCTGCCTCTTGTTTTTTTTTTTTTTGTTTGTTTGTTTGGTTGGTTGGTTTTTTTTGGAAATCTGCTATTTCCCTGTTGTCTGTCCCTCTCATCTCTTTTCTCCCGCCATTACATAAGTACATTCGCTCTCTCGTGAAAGACTTCTCACTCTCTCTAGCACTGTCTTTGCTGCTTTGACTGACCATGCATTCTGTATGTGATTTATGAAATGCTTTACTCCTGTTTGATACGTTGCATTAAGATGATGTTGATAAAGGCTTATGCCCTCCATGTCATGTGTGCTTAAATTGTAGCCATTTGGGTTACCATATTTCCGTGTAGATTTGTCAGTCATTCACAAACGTGCGCGCAAAATAAAACGGTGTATCTGGATTCTACTTGATTGGCTCAGCATATTGGCCCGCTCCGCTCTGTCCAATCTCAGACACTATGCGTGAGTGTGTGTATGTATGTGTGTGTCTCGCCTGGGGACATTTGCCTGTGTGCATATTGAGGTGCGCTGTTCTCCTATGTTGATTTATTGCCTCTTTTACAGATCCTGCCTGGCACTAAGTGGAGTCACATTCAAAGCTGCATACCACTAAAACAAGCTCTGACAGCCTGACACTGCTTGTGTGTGTGTGGGAATATTTTTATATCTTGGTGAGGAACAAATGACCCCACAAGGATGGGAATATATAACAGTTTTGGCATTGTTGGGACATTTGGCTGGTTCCCACGAGGAAAACTGTCAGAGAGTTTTCCTTTTATAAAAAAAGAGAAAGAAAAACCTTGGTGTCACAATGTTTCCTTTTGGTTACTGAGATTAACATGACCGTTAGCTTTAATTAATTAGCTGTATTACGCACAAGACTTTTATACATGTTAGTGCTAGGGGTGTGAATCTTCACTGGGCTCACGATTCGATTCGATTCGATGACAATTATCCTGTCAACAATTTGATTCGATTCAATATCACGCTGCATCATGATGCGTTGCAGGCTCAATTTTCTATATTACTGCACATGGCTATGTTTTCATCAATAAATACAAGCAGTCAAAAAAAAAAAAAAATATATATATATATATATATATATATATATATATATATATATATATATAAACTCCCTCATTCATCTCATTATCTCTAGCCGCTTTATCCTTCTACAGGGTCGCAGGCAAGCTGGAGCCTATCCCAGCTGACTACGGACGAAAGGCGGGGTACACCCTGGACAAGTCGCCAGGTCATCACAGGGCTGACACATAGACACAGACAACCATTCACACCTACGGTCAATTTAGAGTCACCAGTTAACCTAACCTGCATGTCTTTGGACTGTGGGGGAAACCGGAGCACCCAGAGGAAACCCACGCGGACACGGGAAGAACATGCAAACTCCGCACAGAAAAGCCCTCGCCGGCCACGGGGCTCAAACCCGGACCTTCTTGCTGTGAGGCGACAGCGCTAACCACTACACCACCGTGCCGCCTATGAACTCCCTTTGTGAATTTATTGTTTTAATCTGCGCTCAGAAAGGACACTTCCTGAATGTAGCAAACATCACAAACAAAACTTGCTTGTCAGTCTGAATCAGGCTTGTAGTACTCGAGTCCAGGACTCGGACTCGAGACCGACTCGTGCCCTAATTTTAAGAACTCATGACTTGACTTGGACTTGAGCACTGATAACTCGGACTTGGACTCGGACTCGTGCATTAACTGCATTGGGACTCATAAATTGGAGACGAGGACTCGGATTTTTCCTTTATTTTTGGTAACATGCCATAATAATTTGGCATAAGATATTTATATTTATATCTACAGTGGTGCTTGAAGGGTTGTGAACCCTTTAGAATTTTGTATATTTCCGCATAAATATGACCTAAAACATCATCAGATTTTCACACAAGTCCTAAAAGTAGATAAAGAGAACCCAGTTAAACAAATGAGACAAAAATATTATACTTGGTCATTTATTTATTGAGGAAAATGATCCAAAATTACATATCTGTGAGTAGCAAAATTATGTGAACCTCTAAGATTAGCAGTTAATTTGAAGGTGAAATTAGAGTCAGCTGTTTTCAATCAATGGGATGACAATCAGGTGTGAGTGGGCACCCTGTTTTATTTAAAGAACAGGGATCTATCAAAGTCTGATCTTCACAACACACGTTTGTGGAAGTGTATCATGGCACGAACAAAGGAGATTTATGAGGACCTCAGAAAAAGCGTTGTTGATGCTCATCAGGCTGGAAAAGGTTACAAAACCATCTCTAAAGAGTTTGGACTCCACCAATCCAAAGCCAGACAGCTTGTGTACAAATGGAGGAAATTCAAGACCGTTGTTGCCCTCCCCAGGAGTGGTTGACCAACAAAGATCACTCCAAGAGCAAGGCATGTAATAGTCAGCGAGGTCACAAAGGGCCCCAGGGTAACTTCTAAGCAACTGAAGGCCTCTCTCACATTGGCTAATGTTAATGTTCATGAGTCCACCATCAGGAGAACACTAAACAACAAATGGTGTGCATGGCAGGGTTGCAAGGAGAAAGCCACTGCTCTCCAAAAAGAACATTGCTGCTCATCTGCAGTTTGCTAAAGATCATGTGGACAAGCCAGAAAGCTATTGGAAAAATGTTTTGTGGACGGATGAGACCAAAATAGAACTTTTTGGTTTCAATGAGAAGTGTTACATTTGGAGAAAGGAAAACACTGCATTCCAGCATAAGAACCTTATCCCATCTTTGAAACATGGTGGTGGTAGTATCATGCTTTGGGCCTGTTTTGCTGCATCTGGGCCAGGACAGCTTGCCATCATAGATGGAACAATGAATTCTGAATTATACCAGCGAATTGTAAAGGAAAATGTCAGGCCATCTGTCCATGAACTGAATCTCAAGAGAAGGTGGGTCATGCAGCAAGACAACGACCCTAAGCACACAAGTCATTCTACCAAAGAATGGTTAAAGAAGAATAAAGTTAATGTTTTGGAATGGCCAAGTCAAAGTCCTGACCTTAATCCAATCAAAATGTTGTGGAAGCACCTGAAGTGAGCAGTTCATGTGAGGAAACCCACCAACATCCCAGAGTTGAAGCTGTTCTGTACAGAGGAATGGGCTAAAATTCCTCCAAGCCGGTGTGCAGGACTGATCAACAGTTACCGGAAACGTTTAGTTGCAGTTATTGCTGCACAAGGGGGTCACACCAGATACCGAAAGCAAAGGTTCACATACTTTTGCCACTCACAGATATGTAATATTGGATCATTTTCCTCAATAAATAAATGACCAAGTATAATATTTTTGTCTCATTTGTTTAACTGGGTTCTCTTTATCTACTTTTAGGACTTATATGAAAATCTGATGATGTTTTAGGTCATATTTATGCAGAAATATAGAAAATCCTAAAGGGTTCACAAACTTTCAAGCACCACTGTACATTCATTTTTTATACTAATTTTGTGCAAGAGAATGCACGTTCACCTGTTCATGCGTCATGTTCAGGAACAAACTAACGTTAATGGCGCTAAAATGCCTGGAGAGAAGCTGCTAGGATTGTCCGCTTTGCTTATACAGACTTCTTGTGCAGTGGGAAGAATGCACTGCTGTGTGTTCCATATGTAGAACTATCGAGGAGACGACGGGGACAACCTCGAACTCCAGTTGTCATTTGGTAAGACTCCACCCAGAGGAGTAAGTGAGACGCTATGTTCATTGCTCTGTTGATAGCGGGGCTTGCTTGCTGACTGATGAACTCGCTAGTGTTAACCCTCTCTCATGTTATTTGCCCTGTTGATAGTGGGCGGGGCTTGCTGAGCGATGAGCAAGCTTTTTATCTGTAGCCTATTAAGTAAAATGGGGCGGTCGAGCAGTAACGTTAGTCCAACACAGTACTGTAGCAGAGACGCTTTCACATAAAGGCAGCACTAGCCAGCGTCAAATGGTGCAGTTGGAGTCTTGTTTTCGGACTCGACTCGGATCAATAATGGACTCGACTCGATATTTTCTTTAATGACTCGGACTTGAACACTGGGGACTTGAGACTGGACTTGGACTCAAGGTTTAGTGACTCGACTACAACACAACAGACAACAGGAGTATTTACAACAGTAAATACTAAAATGTCATCAAACTTTAGTTGGTGTAGTGCAGCGTACTGTTACATAAGAATCCATCGTGACCGACATCCAGGTGTTCGTCAAACCCAAAACGTGCCCAGGTGTCTGCTTTTAAAATACTCGGTGCGTTTTTAATCACTCGCTCTTTGCTTTTGGCCTCCCTCCATATTGCACTAGCCATGTATGCAACAAATGACATCCGTCAAATGAGACGTTACGACTACCAGGAAGTTATTTTAAACTGTAGAATTTTATTGTCCAACCATGGCCAGAATCAACAAGCAGTGTCAGTAGGCTTTAATCGATTATGGTCTGTCACGGCATCGATGCAGAATCGTCCATGTCCATATCGCGATGCATCATAGAAACGATTCGTTGCCGAACCCCTAGTTAGTGCATATGTTAAAATGGATAGCATTATTTACTAGTAAACTGGCACCCTTGTGTGCATGTACAGTGCTCAGCGTAAATGAGTACACCCCCTTTGAAAAGTAACATTTTAAACAATATCTCAGTGAACACAAACAATTTCCAAAATGTTGACAAGACAAAGTTTAATATAACATCTGTTTAACTTATAACGTGAAAGTAAGGTTAATAATATAACTTAGATTACACATTTTTTTCAGTTTTACTCAAATTAGAGTGGTGCAAAAATGAGTACACCCCACAACAAAAACTACTACATCTAGTACTTTGTATGGCCTCCATGATTTTTAATGACAGCACCAAGTCTTCTAGGCATGGAATGAACAAGTTGGCGACATTTTGCAACATCAATCGTTTTCCATTCTTCAACAATGACCTCTTTTAGTGACTGGACGCTGGATGAAGAGTGATGCTCAACTTGTCTCTTCAGAATTCCCCATAGGTGTTCGATTGGGTTCAGATCAGGAGACATACTTGGCCACTGAATCGTTTTCACCCTGTTCTTCTTCAGAAATCCAACAGTGGCCTTAGATGTGTGTTTAGTCATGTTGGAAAAGTGCACGACGACCAAGGGCACGGAGTGATGGTAGCATCTTCTCTTTCAGTATAGAGCAATACATCTGTGAATTCATGATGCCATCAATGAAATGCAGCTCCCCGACACCAGCAGCACTCATGCAGCCCCACATAAGGACACTGCCACCACCATGTTTCACTGTAGGCACCATGCATTTTTCTTTGTATTCCTCACCTTTGCGATGCCATACAGTTTTGAAGCCATCAGTTCCAAAAACATTTATCTTGGTCTCATCACTCCAGAGTATAGAGTCCCAGTAGTCTTCATCTTTGTCAGCATGGGCCCTGGCAAACTCTAGGCGGGCTTTTTTGTACCTGGGCTTTAGGAGAGGCTTCTTTCGTGGACGGCATCCATGCATGCCATTCCTCTGCAGTATACGCTGTATTGTGTCATGGGAAATAGTCACCCCAATTTGGCTTTCTACTTCTTTAGATAACTGCAGTGAACTTGCATACCGATTTTCTTCAAGCCTTCTCATCAGAAGACGCTCCTGTCGAGGTGTTAACTTCCGTGGACGACCTGGACGTCTCTGTGAGATGGTTGCAGTTCCATCTTTCTTAAATTTTTGTACCACTTTTGCTACAGTATTCTGACTGATAAGTAAAGCTTTGCTGATCTTCTTGTATCCTTCACCTTTGTGGTGGAAAGAAATTATTTTCTTTGGGGAATTCTGAAGAGACAAGTTGAGCATCACTCTCCATCCAGCATCCAGTCACTAAAAGAGGTCATTGTTGAAGAATGGAAAACGATTGATGTTGCAAAATGTCGCCAACTTGTTCATTCCATGCCTAGAAGACTTGGTGCTGCCATTAAAAATCATGGAGGCCATACAAAGTACTAGATGTAGTAGTTTTTGTTGTGGGGTGTACTCATTTTTGCACCACTCTAATTTGAGTAAAACTGAAAAATGTGTTATAATCTAAGTTATATTATTAACCTTACTTTCACGTTATAAGTTAAACAGATGTTATATTAAACTTTGTCTTTTCAACATTTTGGAAATTGTTTGTGTTCACTGAGATATTGTTTAAAATGTTACTTTTCAAAGGGGGTGTACTCATTTACGCTGAGCACTGTATACAGATGTTTACTGAAGTCCAGTACCTATATATGTTGCTTGTCTTTTTTGTATCTACAGTATATATCAAGGCTAGTCTCACTTACTCTCTGTCTCACTCTCATGACGGGCGTGTACAGTCTGCAGACGATAAGTGTGAGAGGAGATCCACACACTGCTCCGTTTGAGGAATGCACTCCATTGCCAGTGTACCAGAGGTCAGAATCAATTTCAAAAAGAGCATTCAGTCTGTATCACAGTCCAGACCTTCACACTCTCTATCATAAAGCTGCTCTGTAAGTGTGTGGGGCCAGATTTTATCAACATACACCCACTCTAATCCCACTCTAGATTGGATTTTAAAATGTAAGCAGGTCCAATTCTTGGAGTACACTACATAAAGTGCTTTCCTGTCTCTGATATGAAGGTGAATTTTACACCGTGCATTTCTTTCTCTCTTTTTTTTTTGATTGATTTAAGCCCCTTCAACACACAAATACCAGATGGATTTCTGTACACTGTTTAAACTGGCATACATATGTTATACATTTAAACATACACTCACCAGCCACTTTAACAGGAACTTGTTCTTGATTCTAAGATTCCTGTTCTTGGCTGGCAGGAATGGAACTCAATGTGGTCGTCTGCTGTTGCAGAAGATGCTTTTCTGCTCACCACGGTTGTAAAGAGTGATTATATGAGCTGCTATAGCCTTCCTGGCAGCTCGAACCAATCTGTCCATTTTCCCCTGACCACTCTTATCAACAAGGTGTTTGTTTCCACCCACAGAACTGTCGCTCACTCAATGTTTTTTTTTCTTTTCCCCCCTGCACCATTCTGTGTAAACTTTAGACACTGTTGTGTGTGAAAACCCCAGAAGATCAGCAGTTTCTGAAATACTCAAACCAGTCCATCTGGTTAGTGTCAACACCCATGCCACAGTGAAAGTCACAGAGATCACAATTTTTCCCATTCTGATGTTTGAAGTGAAGATGAACTGAAGCTCTTGATTCGTATCTGCATGATTTTATGCATTGCGCTGCTGTGAAAGGATTGGCTGATTAGAGAACTGTTGTGATTCCCTCCCAAAGCACGATCAGACGCGAGTGGTTTCCTTTAACAGGTTTTACTGAAGTCTTCTCTGTACATCAAACCGTGAAAACTAATAATACACAGTATTAAACATAAGGACACCATGTTAGCTGATAACATGTTAACATACATGATAGCAAACAATAGAAAATAAAAATAAAGCACAAACTTAAAAAAAAAAAAAAACTCGTTGGCTGCATGCTAGGAAAGGAAATCATCTTAGGGTCTTCTTATCTTCGCATATACCAGTAAACATTACGTTAACTTGTTCCAAAGGCAGTCCACAGCCCATCTCTAACTTTACACACAACACCATCTCTCAATTCAACCTGCACTGGCCGAATCAGCCTGCATCTCAACGGAGGTGTCAAAATAAAAGACATCTCCCATTCACCACAATAGCACCAAACAAAAATGCAGAACACTGTTCAAAACACATTCTGACTCACAAACCCATTCCCACAGAAACATCACGCAAGCATGCAACCTCCATAGTGGCAACAGTAACAACTGTATAAGACAGAAAATGTATGGGTGTATGTACATAACTAGAAAAGCACTCAGAGAGCGCAGACCTCCGCCAAGAATCCTTTAAAAAAAATCCGGGATCCAGAAGGTGATCTGGATCACTGCCAAAATTTAATGGATTGTTACTTGTGCCCAGTCACACCTCTGGAAAAAAATTTCAGAGCAATCCGTTCATTACTTTTTCCATAATGTTGCTAACAGACAAACCAACAAACAAACCAACACTACTGAAAACATAACCTCCCTGGCGGAGGTAATAATAATAACTAGAATGCATTTCCGGAGAAAATGCGAAAGTGTGCTTGCTCAGGCGCGCCGCCATGGCGACCTGGCAAGAGAGGCGACCACACGCCCACACGACAAGTTTTGTGTCAACACACGAAAGTTTGGCCAAGACACAAGGCGGATTCTCATACGGAGATGACAGGCTGGCAAGGTTCTTTACAGGGACATCCCAGAGCATCACTAACATGAAAATTTAGATGTAATTCTAAATCCGTAAAGAGATATGACCCAAAACACGTCTTTGCTCATTGTGGCGCCCCCTAGTGGCCAAATGACACCAAATTTGATGAGGGTACATGAACTGGTGCCAAAAGTCATCTCAACAAATATGGTCTTGATACGTCAAAGGGTTTCTGAGATATGAGCCAAAATATGTTTTTGCTAATTGTGACACCCCCTAGTGGCCAAATGACACCATATTTGATGAGGGTAGTTTGGATGGTGTCCAAAGTCATGCCACTAAATATGGTCTTGATACGTCAAAGTGTTTCTGTGATATGAGCTCACTTCCTGTTTGGTGGCTTCGCCATCGAATTTGATTGGCTGCCACGGGCGAACACTTTGACATATGAGAGCGAAACGAATATCATTCATTAGGCATGGACTGGAGATCATGTGTGCCAAGTTTCGTGATGATCAGACAAAACATGCGGCCAGGGTCACTCTACCTTTACGTTGGACAAAATTCAAAATGGCGGAAAATCTAATTAGGCGTAGAATTACGTCATAGGGTGCGTTGGAATCGTCTAGCTCCAAGGATTCCAACGGCACCAGACTTATGAAAATCGGACTTATGGATCAAAAGTTACGTGCATGAACGCATGTAAGACTGTGATCAGTTGGTGGCGCTAGAGTGTGAGACGTACCAATATGAAACGTACCAAGTTTCATGACTTTACGCCTTGGCCTACAGAAGGAAAAATCTGTTTTTTGCGTCGCGCGCCCATTCATTTCAATGGGGAAAAATTAATCCTTTAAAAATATCCGGGATCCAGAACGTGATCCGGATCACCGCCAAAATTTAGTGGATTGTTACTTGTGCCCAGTCACACCTCTGGAAAAAATTTCAGAGCAATCCGTTCATTACTTTTTCTGTAATGTTGCTAACAGACAAACCAACCAACCAACCAACAAACAAACCAACCAACGCTACCGAAAACATAACCTCCTTGGCAGAGGTAATAAACTGGCCGGTGAGTGTATAACAGTGGAATTCTAGAGCCTCAGTAGTGCACTATATGCTCAACATAGTGCTATTCTTCCCAGAAGAGTGGAGGTTATTCTAATAGCAAAGTGGTGTGGGGGGTTTGAATGGGAACATATGGGTATGATAGTCAAGTGTCCAGATATACTGTATGGTCAAAAGTATGTGGACAGCTGACCATAACACCCATGTGTGTCTTTTTGAATGTCCCATTCCAGAATTAGCTCCCTCCCTTTTTAAGTGTTAATAACCTCCACTATTCGGGGAAGGCTTTCCACTCGATTTTGGAGCATGGCTTGGCGGATTTGCCCATTCAGCCACAAGAGCATTAGTGAGGTCAGGCACTGATGTTGGGCGAAGAGGACTGATGCACAGTTCCAGTTCCAGTGCATTCCAGTTCATACCACATGGGTTCAGTGGTGTTGAGGTCAGGGCTCTGTGCAGGCCACAGAAGTTCTCTCGCTTCAACCTGGGCAAACCATGTCTTTATGGAGCTCGCTTTATGCACAGGGACATTTGTCATGCTGGAACGTGTTTGGCCTCTGGGTTCCAGTGAAGAAAACTGTGCATGTTACAGCAAAGAAAGACATTTATACAATTGTGTGCTTCTGACTTTGTGCTAACAGTTTATGGAAAAACCACATAAGGGTGTGATAGTCAGGTGTCTGCAAACATTTGGCCACATTGTGTACGGTGGTGCTTGAAAGTTTGTGAACCCTTTAGAATTTTCTATATTTCTGCATAAATATGACCTAAAACATCATCAGATTTTCACACAAGTCCTAAAAGTAGGTAAAGAGAACCCAGTTAAACAAATGAGACGAAAAATATTATACTTGGTCATTTATTTATTGAGGAAAATGATCCAATATTACATATCTGTGAGTGGCAAAAGTATGTGAACCTTTGCTTTCGGTATCTGGTGTGACCCCCTTGTGCAGCAATAACTGCAACTAAATGTTTCCGGTAACTGTTGATCAGTCCTGCACACCGGTTTGGTCCTTTTAGCCCATTCCTCCATACAGAACAGCTTCAACTCTGGGATGTTGGTGGGTTTCCTCACATGAACTGCTGGCTTCAGGTCCTTCCACATCATTTCAGTTGGATTAAGGTCAGGACTTTGACTTGGCCATTCCAAAACATTAACTTTATTCTTCTTTAACCATTCTTTGGTAGAACGACTTGTGTGTTTAGGGTCGTTGTCTTGCTGCATGATCCACCTTCTCTTGAGATTCAGTTCATGGACAGATGTCCTGACATTTTCCTTTAGAATTTGCTGGTATAATTCAGAATTCATTGTTCCATCAATGATGGAAAGCCGTCCTGGCCCAGATGCAGCAAAACAGGCCCAAACCATGATACTACCACCACTATGTTTCAAAGATGGGATAAGGTTCTTATGCTGGAATGCAGTGTTTTCCTTTCTCCAAACATAACGCTTCTCATTTAAACCAAAAAGTTCTATTTTGGTCTTGTCCGTCCACAAAACATTTTTCCAATAGCCTTCTGGCTTGTCCACGTGCTCTTTAGCAAACTGCAGACGAGCAGTAATGTTCTTTTTGGAAAGTAGTGGCTTTCTCTGCCATGCACACCATTTGTTGTTCAGTGTTCTCCTGTTGGTGGACTCATGAACATTAACATTAGCCAATGTGAGAGATGCCTTCAGTTGCTTAGAAGTTACCCTGGGGTCCTTTGTGACCTCGCCGACTATTACACGCCTTGCTCTTGGAGTGATCTTTGTTGGTCGACCACTCCTGGGGAGGGTAACAATGGTCTTGAATTTCCTCCATTTGTACACAATCTGTCTGACTTTGGATTGGTAGAGTCCAAACTCTTTAGAGATGGTTTTGTAACCTTTTCCAGCCTGATGAGCATCAACAATGCTTTTTCTGAGGTCCTCAGAAATCTCCTTTGTTCGTGCCATGATACACTTCCACAAACATGTGTTGTGAAGATCAAACTTTGATAGATCTCTGTTCTTTAAATAAAACAGGGTGCCCACTCACACCTGATTGTCATCCCATTGATTGAAAACACCTGACTCTAATTTCACCTTCAAATTAACTGCTAATCCTAGAGGTTCACATACTTTTGCCACCCACAGATATGCAATACTGGATCATTTTCCTCAATAAATAAATGACCAAGTATAATATTTTTGTCTCATTTGTTTAACTGGGTTCTCTTTATCTACTTTTAGGACTTGTGTGAAAATCTGATTATGTTTTAGGTCAAATTTATGCAGAAATATAGAAAATTCTAAAGGGTTCACAAACTTTCAAGCACTACTGTATTTGTTCAAGTGTGAAAATGTGTGAAAGAGAAACTCAGTTTATTGCTCATTAGAATGCAATTTGATAAACCTCTACAATGTTATTGTTATTTTTGTTGCTTCATTATAATTTTATAATTTAAGCAAGCGTTTTGGTCTGCCTTATTTTTTTGTAATTTGACATGGGTCATTTGTTACTAAAACAAGTTTATTGTTTGAAAAAGTTAATTAAGTATATGTTTTAAGATCACTATTTAGATGTAATGGAGTGATTTGTTATTATTATTTGTATTCTGCTGGGTGGGTCGTGTTGCTGCCGCGTGTCTCCAGGGTCCTGGGTTCGAGCCTAAGCTTGGGATACTGTCTGTGTAGAGCTTCTCTGCATGTTCTCCATGTGCCCGCATGGATTTCCTGTGGGTTCTCTGGTTTCCTCTGCATGATGCCCTGTGATGGACTGGTGTCCTATTCAGGGTGTGTTCCCACCTATCCAGGCTCTCAATCCACTACAGTGTTGTAGTCGAATCACTAACCTCGAGTCCAAGTCCAGTATCAAGTCCCCAGTGTTTGAGTCAGATCAATCAAGAAAATTTCGAGTCGAGTCAGAGTCGAGTCCAGTATTGATTCGAGTCGAGTCCAAGAACAAGACTCCAATTGCACCATTTGACGCTGACTGGTGCTGCCTTTATGTGAAAGCGTCTCTGCTACTGTGTTGTACTAACGTTACTGCTCGACCGCCCCATCTTTAGTTAACAGGCTACAGATAAAAAGCTTGTTCATTGCTCAGCAAGCCCCGCCCACTATCAACAGGGCAAATGACACGAGAGAGGGTTAACACTAGCTAGTTCATCAGTCAGCAAGCCCCGCTATCAACAGAGCAATGAACATAGCGTGTCACTTACTCCTCTGGGTGGAGTCTTACCAAATGACGATTGGAGTTCGAGGTTGTCCCCGTCGTCTCCTCGATAGTTCTTCTACATATGGAACACACAGCAGTGCGTTTTTTCCCGCTGCGCAAGAAGTCTGTATAAGCAAAGCGGACAATCCTAGCAGCTTCTCTCCAGGCATTTTAGCGCCATTAACGTTAGTTTGTTCCTGAACATGACGTATGAACAGGTGAACGTGTATTCTCTTGCACGAAATTAGTATAAAATTAATGTAGATATAAATATCTTATGCCAAATTATTATGGCGCGTTACAAAAAAATTAAGACAAAATCCGAGTCCTCGTCTCCAATTCACGAGTCCGAATGCAGTTAATGCACGAGTCCGAGTCATCAGTGCTCAAGTCATGCCATGAGTCCTTAAAATTAGGGCACAAGTCGGACTCGAGTACTACAAGCCTAGTCTACTACAACCCTGACCAGGAAATAACAGTTTTTGAAAATGAGTGAGCGAGTGAGTATAGAGTACTGCTGGTTTTCTTTTATTAAATCTCTACAGTGAATGAAGTCTTTACCCTTTGCTATCTTTTAGGAATATTTGGATATTTGGGCAATTATTTGGCCAGTTACAGCTGAGAGTGGGTTTTATTTGACTAAGCAGGTCTGTGCCATAGAATTAACTCACGGACGTTTTGTTTTATTTTGTTTTTATTCTTGCTGCCTTCCTGCTCTCTGCACGTATTGTTGCTTCTTCATGCTGCTGGGTGTTGGGAGAGAGAGAGATTTCACCAGATATTACTCTTCTGACTCATACCCTGGATCATTCCCGTCTCCTAGGCCATGCCCACCTGCTACAATATTATTAAAATTTAAAATAGTGCAAATTCTTTCTGACAGCCCCAAGGAACAACACGGCACTTTGTTGTATAAGTGGTGATAACACGCTCACCACCTTCTTCTGTGCTAATTAACAACAGTATGATTGTCAGAGGAAAGTGTATTTTGGGGATAATTTGTTTTGTGATTTTTGTCTTACCCTGTTTGACATGACCGTAACGTGCGAGTGAATATTTGTGTGAGTGAGTCTGTGATTGAGGAGTTGAGAGAAAGAAGTACTTCCCCTGCCACTTTTACCCATCATGCCTCGCCCTTCTCACCCTGTTGGTTGGTGCTGCTGTTGACAGTGACAGCTGTCTCACCTCTTTCACACAGACACTCGCTACTGTCTTACTTACTGCCAACCCTAAGGACTCCAAATATAGCTTTCTTTGTCCTCTTCTTCCTGCTCAGTCTCCTGTTCTCCTCTGATGTGTTCTGTAAATATAAGCTGTGAATAGAGGAGAGGATGCTGGGTAAGAGCATTACATCCTCTCTCAGGAGACTGTGCGTACAGTTCAGGTCAGTTTCTTTAGAACCGAGCTGCGGTTTCTCAGCCCATTAAAAAGTTCTGCCTCCTCTGGCTGCCGAACACCTTCCTATTCTCTCTTTGTACTCTTAGGATCTCTTTTCCTTAACTTTTGTTCCTTCCTCCATTCCAGACATAACTTCCTTTACTTTTCATACCGCCTTCTTTCTCACGTGGCCTTCTTTTCCCAATTCTCTTTATCTTAACATGTCTGAGTGGTAGACAATTTAATTTAGTCTCAGACGCTGTTTTTTTTTTTTTTTTCCCTTGGAATAAGCTCCTCACAATTTCTCCCTCAGTATCATCCAGAGATGTTCACAAGTTGCTTTTTGTGAGCGCGAGGCAAGTCTTTATTCACGCACATTAGCCAACACTTCAATCATTAGCTGTAGGTGTTTGATTAAACATTACACTGATAGATCATTTCTATGCAAAATGCTGCATTGCCTATTATACAGGGTTCAGGATATATTTATTAGTATCTGACGAAACTATATACACTAAATATAACAAAAATAACACTTACTTGAAAGCATAAAGAAAGAATCATCATGTAACATACTGTAACTTCATTTGCCGGAACTCAAACTAGATGATAATATACTTACTATGTAAACTACCCAACATTTCTCTCTTTTAATGTTTCTTAAAGACGTGTTATTTTGCCATTCCCCTTCTATTGATGCTGCGTTTTATTGCACTTTGCTCATATCCACGACACTAAAAGTTTTTGTAATTGAACACCGTATTAACATTGGATTAGAGTCGTAGACCTATATAACAAAATAAAACAAAAATATACAACCTTCATTTTCCAGCCTTTAAACCCAGATTCTTATTTATTAACTTATTTGCTTGTGAGAACCCTGTTTTTGTGGCTACTGCTTCATAGAAGGGAAGCGAGGCTATAGCCACTATGTCATCGTGTTGTAAGAATGAGTGTAAAATAGTCCATTACGCATGCGCATAAGCATTACAATCACCAGAACGGCGAATCGTGATCTCGCGATATGAACAGTTGATCTCGCATTATCAAAGGTACACAAGAACGAGTGGTGAAGCCACTATGTCATCGTAATGTAAGAATGAGTGTAACAATAGCGAAACTTCGTAACCAATCAGCACTCATCCTGATCAAGTTCGAGTCCCAGTTTTACTTCTTGATAAACTTCGGAACCAATCAGAACCAGAAACGAAATATGAGAAACCTTGTTATGACGTCGTAGTATCAGAAAATAATCAGCAGATAAGATAAACGAAATTCACCTCGTGGTTCGCCAAGGCTACTCATTCGATATCAAGTAAGTGGTGTTTATTTTAAGAAAATGTACCTTTTGATTATCACAGCTTTTGTTTGGGCCTTCTGAAAGGTCAAATGAAAGGTTTTGTAAGTTTTTGGTTTTTTTTTAAAGCTTTTTGGCAGATATATCGAGAAGCCGATATCAAACTTCTGCTATTCGCTTTAATTTTTTTAAATTAAATTTTTTATTTGAGAGTCTTTACACTACACTTGTGAAACAAAATGTGCTCATTAGTACGAAATAATGCTTCTAAGACAATTCATGAACAAGTGCTTTCTTACTATTTTGAAAATAGATCTAGTTCATAGCACTGCGAGTGTGAATGGTTGTCTGTGTCTGTGTGTCAGCCCTGTGATGACCTGGCGACTTGTCCAGGGTGTACCCCACCTTTCGCCCGTAGTCAGCTGGGATAGGCTCCAGCTTGCCTGCGACCCTGTAGAACAGGATAAAGCGGCTACAGATAATGAGATGAGATGAGACAGTAAACAAAATCGGTAACCAAAATACTACAGGTCCTGATGCTGCTCACAGCTTAGTGATGCTTGTGAAAGATGAGGCAAGTATAATTGATAACATGTATATATGCTATATTTACTGTATGGACATGGGATCAGAAAACAATTTTATTTATAAGCAGTAGCCACATGGACCCACAGGGTACCTATTTTTAAATCTATTCCACAAATCAGTGGCTATTCTGGACCTTCTCCATGAGATTAATCGATCATAAATACAAAATGCACAAGGCTTGTTGTTAAAACATGTCAAAGTGCCATACTGCACTCGGCCTATTAAACAATATCTAAAACCTGAACAAAAACTGACCAATAAACACTACAGTAAGGCTGGACCATATAATGATCTGATATGGATATAAAGATAAATTGTTTCACAGTGTGGTTTTTGGAGATATCATGGATATTGTGATATCCTATTATTATTATTACAAAATGAGTACAAGCAGCTAAGTTAATGATAAAATTGTCTTTCAATCTTTAGAAATGTAAAACAATTTAAATAAAAATAAAAACAAATGAATAAAATATTAATAGAATATTTTAAATTAAAAAAAAAAGCATTGTAGACATTAATGTATCATCAAACTTTTTTAAATGTACCACTATATTTGCTGGCCATTTGTTAGCAAAACTATATATAATGATACATATCATGTGTGTCTGAAAAGTCGTTGAGAATCTTGATGTCGTAGTCATATCGCTCCCCCCTACACTACTGCATCTAAAAGTCTGCATTTTAGACACAAACATTCATGTCGAGAAGGGTCATGTTTTTATTGCGGTTCAAGATAGTCTTAGTTGCGTCGTCATTTCTATCTGCATGCTGTGTCTTCGGAAGAGATATAGCAGTAATAATTCCTGTATTTGTAGTGCGAATATCAAGAAAAATCTAGTTAATATTCTTTTCTGTTCAGAAAGAGAATAAGTGACAGTTAGTCAATATTGCACAAGTAAGACTCGGTTATATTGCATTTGGCCCTAACTAATGACAGCCATGCCGATATTCAGTATAACTGCGCGATTGCGAGTGAGACGTTGCTTTTATACAACAGTTCTCGTCTTGTCTCATCTCATTATCTCTAGCCGCTTTATCCTGTTCTACAGGGTCGCAGGCAAGCTGGAGCCTATCCCAGCTGACTACGGGCGAAAGGCGGGGTACACCCTGGACAAGTCGCCAGGTCATCGCAGGGCTGACACATAGACACAGACAACCATTCACACTCACATTCACACCTACGCTCAATTTAGAGTCACCAGTTAACCTAACCTGCATGTCTTTGGACTGTGGGGGAAACCGGAGCACCCGGAGGAAACCCACGCGGACACGGGGAGAACATGCAAACTCCGCACAGAAAGGCCCTCGCCGGCCACGGGGCTCGAACCCGGACCTTCTTGCTGTGAGGCGACAGCGCTAACCACTACACCACCGTGCCGCCCCACAACAGTTCTACAAATGAGAAATTAATATCGGGTGACAATTTGGATATAATGTGGCCAAATATTTTGTTTATTTTTGCTCCGCTAGTGGGACTAGATACTGAAGAAACCACACTCATTCACACATGGCATATTGGCTAGCTCGCGAGTTAGCTCACATTGATTGGTGCATTTCCACTAAAAGGTGTTTCCAGTGAAATTGGCTTCCCAGCTTCCTTTTCATTTTTAAGTCAGAAGTTATATTCCTGACAAGTATCATTTGCCATGTCTGCTGATGACATCGCTACCACTAACCGTTTCGAACTAGGAAGTGGAATTTTACGTGGGGAGAACATGAGCAGAGTGATACACACAGTGAAACATCCCAGTGAGGGTATATTAAGTATAACCACTTCTGGAACTCCTTTTCCATCAATCAAATTATTAGACTATTTGTGAACTCTTGTACAACCCCGATTCCAAAAAAGTTGGGACAAAGTACAAATTGTAAATAAAAACGGAATGCAATGATGTGGAAGTTTCAAAATTCCATATTTTATTCAGAATAGAACATAGATGACATATCAAATGTTTAAACTGAGAAAATGTATCATTTAAAGAGAAAAATTAGGTGATTTTAAATTTCATGACAACAACACATCTCAAAAAAGTTGGGACAAGGCCATGTTTCCCACTGTGAGACATCCCCTTTTCTCTTTACAACAGTCTGTAAACGTCTGGGGACTGAGGAGACAAGTTGCTCAAGTTTAGGGATAGGAATGTTAACCCATTCTTGTCTAATGTAGGATTCTAGTTGCTCAACTGTCTTAGGTCTTTTTTGTCGTATCTTCCGTTTTATGATGTGCCAAATGTTTTCTATGGGTGAAAGATCTGGACTGCAGGCTGGCCAGTTCAGTACCCGGACCCTTCTTCTACGCAGCCATGATGCTGTAATTGATGCAGTATGTGGTTTGGCATTGTCATGTTGGAAAATGCAAGGTCTTCCCTGAAAGAGACGTCGTCTGGATGGGAGCATATGTTGCTCTAGAACCTGGATATACCTTTCAGCATTGATGGTGTCTTTCCAGAGGTGTAAGCTGCCCATGCCACATGCACTAATGCAACCCCATACCATCAGAGATGCAGGGTTCTGAACTGAGCGCTGATAACAACTTGGGTCGTCCTTCTCCTCTTTGGTCCGAATGACACGGCGTCCCTGATTTCCATAAAGAACTTCAAATTTTGATTCGTCTGACCACAGAACAGTTTTCCACTTTGCCACAGTCCATTTTAAATGAGCCTTGGCCCAGAGAAGACGTCTGCGCTTCTGGATCATGTTTAGATACGGCTTCTTCTTTGAACTATAGAGTTTTAGCTGGCAACGGCGGATGGCACGGTGAATTGTGTTGACAGATAATGTTCTCTGGAAATACTCCTGAGCCCATTTTGTGATTTCCAATACAGAAGCATGCCTGTATGTGATGCAGTGCCGTCTAAGGGCCCGAAGATCACGGGCACCCAGTATGGTTTTCCGGCCTTGACCCTTACGCACAGAGATTCTTCCAGATTCTCTGAATCTTTTGATGATATTATGCACTGTAGATGATGATATGTTCAAACTCTTTGCAATTTTACACTGTCGAACTCCTTTCTGATATTGCTCCACTATTTGTCGGCGCAGAATTAGGGGGATTGGTGATCCTCTTCCCATCTTTACTTCTGAGAGCCGCTGCCACTCCAAGATGCTCTTTTTATACCCAGTCATGTTAATGACCTATTGCCAATTGACCTAATGAGTTGCAATTTGGTCCTCCAGCTGTTCCTTTTTTGTACCTTTAACTTTTCCAGCCTCTTATTGCCCCTGTCCCAACTTTTTTGAGATGTGTTGCTGTCATGAAATTTCAAAATGTCTCACTTTCGACATTTGATATGTTGTCTATGTTCTATTGTGAATACAATATCAGTTTTTGAGATTTGTAAATTATTGCATTCCGTTTTTATTTACAATTTGTACTTTGTCCCAACTTTTTTGGAATCGGGGTTGTATAATGAACACTTAGTGTGTGTGTGTGTGTGTGTGTGTGTGTGTGTGTGTGTGTTAGCGTCCTGATAATACATTCACTCTTTCTATCAACAATGTTAGGAAAACAGCCCTGTTCTGCATTTCGCACATCTTTCTTCCAGGTCTTTACTGCTGCAAGCTGCACAGGAATAGCACTGCACACGACAGTCACAGAACTGACAGACAAAAACAAGGTTGGAAAAGAACGGTTTCATTTATTTTGGTTTTTGTTCCTGACTCAGTTTGGTCACTCTGTATTTTTTTTTCCACCGAACATCAATAGGCCCCTGTTTTTCTAAAGCCTGCTTTTTCTGCTGCTTATATTATGTGCCACAAATTAGCTGACCATTTCAACATAGCGTTTAACACAGTTCCATTGATGGGGAGGGAAAAGGAGTGGAAGTGATAGTAAGAGATGAGCTTAAAGGATATACGCAGAGACTTTATTTTTAAGTACATTTCTGAGTGGATAGTATCTCCATCCTTGACTCTTGTATGCTGCATAATTGGGAATAAAAAAATTTTTTTTTTAAGAATTAAAATCGACTGCAAAGTTGGCATTCGAGCTGCCCCGCTGAGCCAGCCAGCCCTGGGTGGGTGACGTCACAGTGGGAACTGGTGCTATAGACCAAAGCCAGACTTGGCAGGCGAGACCGGTTGCAATGGCCTCTTTGTTCGGATTTATTGGAGATTCTTTGGATTCCTCAGATAGTAATTCATTGGACTGTGATTGTCCTGAAATTGGAGTGTGTGTACATGCTACTGCTATACACGTAGAACCGTATCAGTTCGAACCATCGGAAAGTGAATCCGATAGTAACACGTCGGCCACGGAGGCCCCACCTTACGAAATAAAGCCAGAGAACAAAGCCGTCTAGAGAATTGGATGGAATTGAACTGACAGTCTCATGTGACTTTCATTAAAACAGGATAGGTGTTATAACTCATGCAACATACATGTACATGCATGCATTTTCACTGATAAAACGTAAAAGGCTAATTAAATAATCAGATGAACTGAGACAATCACATTCTGAAGCAAATTAAATAATCTTATACCGGTAACTTAAACACACAATACAAGTTACATGTATTAATCTAAATGCAGGTAAACAACGTGTTTTTGTTGTTACGTAGCCAAATGAGAGAGTTGCATCTTGCCTGTCTGTGTTCTCGATTTTGAAGGCCGAGCTTGTGGCCGATTTGTTTTTGAAATAATCTGACTTTCAGTTTTTCGTTCATTCGCTTCTTCCACGTAAGGGTGAGATATTGCTGCTGAGGCAAGCATATCCAGCGGGGGGGGAAGAAAGAAAAGAAAAAAGAGCATATCCAGCGAAGAAGTCTGACGACTGATCCACTCATTCTCCATACTGAGTACTCCGCCATTACTGCTCGGCTCACACTCTGGGAGAACTGGTGCAACTGAACTTTTCTTTTCTTAATTGTTGATACTGCACCCTCTTTCAATACGGGCTTATAGCCAACACTCCTCAACAGATCAGAGGTTTCGTACGAGTCTTCAGTAAAATGTGCAGAGCAGAGGAGAGACCAATTCGTAGGCGCCCAATCTGTGAATTTCTCGCAAAACGCGTCCAAATCTTTGCAGTTTGAACATTCTTGGATCATGAATGCAACATAAATCCACCTTCAACACATCTGCGTGGCATGGCAATAAATTAGCTCAAAATGGAGGATCGGAGTTGCAGTCAGCTCTGTGTTTTAGTATAGCGGAAATGGCGATGAGACCGATAGGCATCCTGCCGTGGCGTCAAGGTCATTCGCTTAGACCACTACCTATATGAATCATTTTAATCATAAAAATTACTATATTAGATTTATTGTTAACGCTTAAAATTATTCATATGCCATTCTTGAGGTCTCAAGGCATTTATAAACTCAAAGTGAGGCCATGGCTCTGCGTATCTGCTTTAAGACTGACCCAGTGCCCGTGCTTTAGTAGGTGCATTGCAGTGAGATGTCCTTGGTTGCTGAAAGCAGCTACTCTGGCGCATGGCTGAAGCACTGAGCAGATTTCTGTATTAAATAATGTGAAATGGAGATAATTTCATTCTCAAAGGATTCTTCATGCAGTGATGAAGAAAGACAGGAAAAAAGAAGCCGTGTTCATGTTGCTGTACATATGTATAGTCACTGCTTTTTAGTGTCGCAAGTTCCAGTGAACAGACTTCAAGGGCTACTCTCAAAGAGCCGCCTATCTTTTTAGAGTTCACAGCATGCCTCTTCATGACAGGCTTTCTGAAAGAAAGACCACGAACACTGAGCATGTGAAAGATAGCCAGACACTGTTACAGAAACCACTTAGACATGTATCTGTCTTTCTCCGTACACTTGACTTGGGTGTTTGATGCCATTCCAAATGTTGTCAGTGAAACTTGCTGTAATGTAATGGATGGCCAAGCCAAGAAGCCTTTATTTGTCGCACGTACACTCAAGCACAGACTTAAGCACACAGTGAATTTTAACCTCTGCATTTAACCCATCTAAAGCTGTGAACACACACATGTTAGCAATCAGCACACACACACACCCAGAGTAGTGGGCAGCTATGCTACAGCACCCGAGGAGCAGTTGTGGGTTGCCTTGCTCAGGGGCACTTCACCCCAAGTGTCTTTGGACTGTGGGAGAAACCGGAGCACCCAGAGGAAACCCACGCAAACTCCATGCAACAGCATGCAAACTCCATACAGAAAGGCCCCTGTCGGCTGCTGGGCTCAAACCCAGGACCCTCTTGCTGTGAAGCGACAGTGCTAACCACTACACCACCATGCCGCAGCGAGGTTGTGGTGGAGCAGGTGGAACAAACCAGGAAGAAATAACAAACTTTATTAGCTTTATTAGCTATAAATCTACCCTTACCTTGGTGACTCTGAACAATCTCAAAGACAGTTAAAGGGCCAGACAGTTATTGTCTTTCGACAGTTATTGTCTTTATTATCTTTTAGAGGGTTGGTACTATAAGAGAATACTGATAATGGTTTACCAGCCAGGGGTTTGTGGTAGCATTGGAGAGGGTTCTAAAGACTGATAGAAATACTAATATCATCTCATCTCATCTCATTATCTCTAGCCGCTTTATCCTTCTACAGGGTCGCAGGCAAGCTGGAGCCTATCCCAGCTGACTATGGGCGAAAGGCGGGGTACACCCTGGACAAGTCGCCAGGTCATCACAGGGCTGACACATAGACACAGACAACCATTCACACTCACACCTACGGTCAATTTAGAGTCACCAGTTAACCTAACCTGCATGTCTTTGGACTGTGGGGGAAACCGGAGCACCCGGAGGAAACCCACGCGGACACGGGGAGAACATGCAAACTCCACACAGAAAGGCCCTCGCCGGCCCCGGGGCTCGAACCCAGGACCTTCTTGCTGTGAGGCGACAGCGCTAACCACTACACCACCGTGCCGCCCCTACTAATATCATGTTTAATTAAATGTTAAATATACATTTCTAAAAATGTTACATGGTACAGTTATAATAACAATAATAATAATAATAAAAGACTGAAGATGTCATTGTATTTCCAAAACTGAACCACAACCTGCTTGAAGTGAGAAGTTTTGAATATGCCATCATTACAAAAGGTTAATTAATGTTAGCCGACTTAAAATTCCAAGATATACTTTTATTAAATCATTTGGGTTGAAGAATTTCAGCTGAAAAACTGAAGGTTTGCCTTAAGGTTATAGTATTATATTTGGTGACTTAGATAATTTAAGTATCAACACTGGAAATTGTGTGTGTGTGAGAGAGCGATGATATCCCATTAGCATGCATATATATATATATATATATATATATATATATATATATATATATATATAAATAGAGAGAGGGAGACAGACAGACAGACATGAGTGTTTTACTGGGAAATACACCACTCATATTTTTCATACGCGCTTCATCCGGGACATGGAGAACTAAAAGCGTGACATAAATCTCTCTATTTTTTTCGCGGTGTGGTTTACATCAAATCCTGCGCTCTGATTGGCTGGCGAGCAGGTCCGTATCCTACAGTACAGACCCCAGTTATGGACCTCTGGCGACTCGCTTGTTCACAACAACAACAAACATAGTAGCATTTTTTGTTAACATTTATCTTTTTTATAAGATTTATAAGATTATCAAAAATCTTAAATTTTTGCCAGCGTTTCTCAGGAGAATAGCATTAATTTTACAGCATGGATAGCAATAATGACAGTCTTCACAGCGAAAGTGAGTTTTACTACCCTGAGGAAGAAGAAATAAAAGAAAACATTTCAGGAGAAAGCTAAAAACCTGTAACTGTTGCTAACGCCGAGCAAAAACATGGCTGAATCCTGAATGACTCAATTTTGTATAAAGAGGGGACTACATAGGCGGCAAAATGTAGTTTTTTTTCCTGCCATGGAAGTGCACTTGTATACCGAGGAGGAAGCAATTTGCATTACAGCCGTGAATGAGGATTCAGAATGGCAGCGTGGCTCGGCTCAGTTTTCCCTTTCAAGTGCTCTCGTTTTCTGTTAAAATTTGGTAAAGAAAAAAATAAATATATTATTTACCAGCTTGGGGCGGCACGGTGGTGTAGTGGTTAGCACTGTCGCCTCACAGCAAGAAGGTCCGGGTTCGAGCCCCGTGGCCGGCGATGGCCTTTCTGTGCGGAGTTTGCATGTTCTCCCCATGTCCGCGTGGGTTTCCTCCGGGTGCTCCGGTTTCCCCCACAGTCCAAAGACATGCAGGTTAGGTTAACTGGTGACTCTAAATTGACCGTAGGTGTGAATGTGAGTGTGAATGGTTGTCTGTGTCTATGTGTCAGCCCTGTGATGACCTGGCAACTTGTCCAGGGTGTACCCCGCCTTTCACCCGTAGTCAGCTTTCCTGTGACCCTGTAGAACAGGATAAAGTGGCTAGAGATAATGAAATGAGATGAGATTTACCAGCTTACCTCGGCCTTAAATACTGACCTCGGCCTAGAGGGCCTCGCTCAGTACTTTCAAGACCTCGGTCACGGTATTTCACCATACGGACCTCCCAGCTGGTAAATAACACGTGTATATATACAACCCCGATTCCAAAAAAGTTGGGACAAAGTACAAATTGTAATTAAAAACGGAATGCAATAATTTACAAATCTCAAAAACGGATATTGTATTCACAATAGAACATAGATAACATATCAAATGTCGAAAGTGAGACATTTTGAAATTTCATGCCAAATATTGGCTCATTTGAAATTTCATGACAGCAACACATCTCAAAAAAGTTGGGACAGGGGCAATAAGAGGCTGGAAAAGTTAAAGATACAAAAAAGGAACAGCTGGAGGACCAAACTGCAACTCATTAGGTCAATTGGCAATAGGTCATTAACATGACTGGGTATAAAAAGAGCATCTTGGAGTGGCAGCGGCTCTCAGAAGTAAAGATGGGAAGAGGATCACCAATCCCCCTAATTCTGCGCCGACAAATAGTGGAGCAGTATCAGAAAGGAGTTCGAAAGTGTAAAATTGCAAAGAGTTTGAACATCTCATCATCTACAGTGCATAATATCATCAAAAGATTCAGAGAATCTGGAAGAATCTCTGTGCGTAAGGGTCAAGGCCAGAAAACCATACTGGGTGCCCGTGATCTTCGGGCCCTTAAATGGCACTGCATCACATACAGGCATGCTTCTGTATTGGAAATCACAAAATGGGCTCAGGAATATTTCCAGAGAACATTATCTGTGAACACAATTCACCGTGCCATCTGCCGTTGCCAGCTAAAACTCTATAGTTCAAAGAAGAAGCCGTATCTAAACATGATCCAGAAGTGCAGATGCCTTCTCTGGGCCAAGGCTCATTTAAAATGGACTGTGGCAAAGTGGAAAACTGTTCTGTGGTCAGACGAATCAAAATTTGAAGTTCTTTATGGAAATCAGGGACGCCGTGTCATTCGGACTAAAGAGGAGAAGGACGACCCAAGTTGTTATCAGCGCTCAGTTCAGAAGCCTGCATCTCTGATGGTATAGGGTTGCATTAGTGCGTGTGGCATGGGCAGCTTACACATCTGGAAAGACACCATCAGTGCTGAAAGGTATATCCAGGTTCTAGAGCAACATATGCTCCCATCCAGACGACGTCTCTTTCAGGGAAGACCTTGCATTTTCCAACATGACAATGCCAAACCACATACTGCATCAATTACAGCATCATGGCTGCGTAGAAGAAGGGTCCGGGTACTGAACTGGCCAGCCTGCAGTCCAGATCTTTCACCCATAGAAAACATTTGGCGCATCATAAAATGGAAGATACGACAAAAAAGACCTAAGACAGTTGAGCAACTAGAATCCTACATTAGACAAGAATGGGTTAACATTCCTATCCCTAAACTTGAGCAACTTGTCTCCTCAGTCCCCAGACGTTTACAGACTGTTGTAAAGAGAAAAGGGGATGTCTCACAGTGGTAAACATGGCCTTGTCCCAACTTTTTTGAGATGTGTTGTCATGAAATTTAAAATCACCTAATTTTTCTCTTTAAATGATACATTTTCTCAGTTTAAACATTTGATATGTCATCTATGTTCTATTCTGAATAAAATATGGAATTTTGAAACTTCCACATCAATGCATTCTGTTTTTATTTACAATTTGTACTTTGTCCCAGCTTTTTTGGAATCGGGGTTGTGTATATACAGTATGTATGTCACTCGTGAGGATATCAATTAATTGTTTTGATAAATGTGGGTACTTTTTGTGTCCAGATAATAAAAAGAACATCACACGTTGGCTTGAAGATATGAAGTTTATCATCTTGTGTTGAAAAACTCGCATTTTTCATACAAAACACATCAAGGATCTGAGTGACATACTTCCCAATATTTTACTCCGATGACATCACTCCCAGTGTTTTCCCACTGACTAGACATACGTTGTCAAAATAGCAAACTGGTTCAAAATGAAAATTCTTTTGATTGACTTGTGTATTTTTTTGTAGATGTGTTGATATAAATAATATTACACGGTGGCATGAAGATATGAAGTTTACCTTCTCATGAATATATTCACCACTTGAAGATAAACTTCATATCTTTGTGCAACCATGTAATAGCGTTTATTTTTATATATATAGGGCGGCACAGTGGTGTAGTGGTTAGCACTGTCGCCTCACAGCAGATTCAGAATGGCAGCGCGGCTCGGCTCAGTTTTCCCTTTCGAGTGCTCTCGTTTTCTGTTAAAATTTGGTAAAGAAAAAAATAAATATATTATTTACCAGCTTGGGGCGGCACGGTGGTGTAGTGGTTAGCACTGTCGCCTCACAGCAAGAAGGTCCGGGTTCGAGCCCCGTGGCCGGCGAGGGCCTTTCTGTGTGGAGTTTGCATGTTCTCCCCGTGTGCGCGTGGGTTTCCTCCGGGTGCTCCGGTTTCCCCCACAGTCCAAAGACATGCAGGGTAGGTTAACTGGTGACTCTAAATTGACCGTAGGTGTGAATGTGAGTGTGAATGGTTGTCTGTGTCTATTGGCCCTTTTCCACTACCCTTTTTCAGCTCACTTCAGCCCGACACGGCTCGCGTTTCGACTATCTAAAAACAGCACGACTCAGCTCGCTTCAGCCCTGCTTAGCCCCCAAAACTCGCACGGTTTTGGAGTGGGGCTGAAGCGAGCCAAACCGAGCTGCGTGAGGCTGGGGGCGTGAGCAGACACTCCCCTGTGCACTGATTGGTGAGGAGGAGTGTCCTCACATGCCCACACACGCCCCGCGAGCACGCTGGGATCTGTAAACATCGTAAACCCAGAAGAAGGAGAATTACGAATTACGAGAATTATGAAGCCTTATGCGCCTCGCCTCATCTATACGCTCTTGCCAGTATCTGTTGGCGTTGTCGGTGACAACAAGCCACAGCACCAAGACCAGCAACACTAACGACTCCATGTCCTCCATGTTTATTGTTTACTCTCCGGGTTGTGAGACTACCGCTTAAAAGCTCACTGATGTCACTGTTTGCGCCGCCTAACGACATCACCTGACGTCCACCCACTTTCGCTAACTCCACCCAATGTGTCCACCCACTTCCAGCCAGCACGGTTCAGCGCGGTTGTAGTCGAAATGCAACTCCAACAGCCCCACTCGGCTCAACTCAGCCCGACTCAGCACGGCACAGCTCAGCCACGTTGGTAGTGGAAAAGCGGCATATGTGTCAGCCCTGTGATGACCTGGCGACTTGTCCAGGGTGTACCCCGCCTTTCGCCCGTAGTCAGCTGGTAGACTTATGAAATCATGTGCAGTATGTAACATCATCCTATCTGGTCATGTCCCATAACTATCACTGACTATCGTATCACTTGTGGCTTTGGAGAGGTGCAGGTAGGAGCGATGAAACGATTAAACATACCATGTTTTCTGACAGACATTGCAGTTGTCCAACTTGATAGCCATCAGGATTTGTTGCTGATACCTGTCAGTGTCGTCCATTGACTCAAGCCTATTGCCCAGGTCTGCAGAAATGCCAAATGCTAGATTCTTTTATAACTGTATCATGGATTTGCTATTATAACATTAAAACCAAGAGTCCATGTCTATCAACCTGTCTAAATATTATTATTGCTGATCAAGAAACGAAAGGTGGTTTTCCTTTTCTCTCTTTCCTTCTCCTTTTATTTTCTGCTCTTCCTGACACTTTCACTCAGTCCAAACTTTCAAAAAAAAAAGAAAAGACAGATGCAACGCATGAGTCCAGCTCGCTTCACATGGTTCTGTGTACCCTTTTGCTTGCCTTTGTCAGTGTGTCTGTTCGTTGAGGTCCATAATTGGAAATTTCCACTCGTGAGCTGTCAGTCAGTCTCCCGTGTTGCATGTTCTTTTAAAGACTACTCGGGTAAATGCAGCAACGTCGAGCCAAGAGTGAATTTAGTTTCTTGGCTTTATCTAAATTGAATATCTGCCTTTTTGTTTTGTGCATATGACACACAACTGTCTATGAAAAAGTGACAGATAACAGAAAAGAGAGAAATATGATTTAGGCGAGCACGTGATAATCCTCGGCAGGAATATTCCACCCGACAGTGTGTTAATAAAGGAAACAGCATGCGGCAGTGATTAAAGTGGTTTATATTTCAGTCCAGCAGCCTCCTCTCTCTTCAAAATGCATCTCTCGCTGAGCACTCATTGTTGTGGGGGTTGTGGGGGGGCTGACTGCTCACACAAGACGGCTGATAGGCAGAGTTGTCAACACTGATGTGGCGAGGAACCAGAGACCCTTTACCTTGTTTCCAGTCGTCTTTAAACCTGAAGTTGATTTGCTAAGGAATAGCATTCCTTCTTTCTACTACTCATGTACGACTTTTTCGAGTGTGCTTCCTGCCTTTGTGTAACAGTTTATCCCTGTTCAAACGGTGCTTGCGGATGGATGATAACGAGTTGTACAAAGTGGTGTCATGGCCTGTATTTCAGATTTGAATAGAAAAGTGCTCCATTTTCAAGAGTTTCAAAATTACATCTTCACGTTGCACACAGCTGACTTTTTGTTCTTTAGTGACGATATGCCACTAAGAGTGCTTATTCAGTTATGTCTTTCTTTGAACCTTGTGCTTTCGTAATCGAATGTCGAAGATGCAAAACAAAGAACAGTGAAGGAAAAAAAAGAACAATGCTGGCTCCAGATAGAGTGAAGATGGTGTCATGACTTTCTGTGATGATCACCTACAGTACATGGGTCATAGAGTTTTGCAGTTTTTCTTTCTGATCTGAAACCTGTGTATTTATTGAGCTGTTCCTCTCCGATATAGAATGTTACTCATTCAGTGTTTGCAGAATGAAACGTGACAGAGCACATTATTATCGCAAAATGATTAATGGCAGGGTGGCTACTGTCTTCACTGTTCTTTCTCAAAGTGTCATTTCTTCCAAATGTTCCATTATGAATCCTGAAGATTTTTATTCCTCTTATGACGCCGCGATTTGTCAACAATTACAGTTTTTATTAAATAATGAACGATGAATACATTTATTCGTTTGTACTTGCGTCTAATATTGGAGAAAGTCCGTGTGAAAAGAAGTTCCTGTTATCACTTACGTTATATCGTTTGCTCCCTCACCAGCCTCTTTCATTTTCTCTGTTTTGAAGCTGAATAAGACAGAAAGATGCAGCTTGTCTTGTTGCCCAGAAACCCACAAAGCCCTCTATCCTGAAGCCTTTCCTGTGTCTGAACACTTAAATGAGCCGCTTGACCCACAGTGGTGCTTGAAAGTTTGTGAACCCTTTAGAATTTTCTATATTTCTGCATAAATATGACGTAAAACATCATCAGATTTCCACACAATTGCTAAATGTATATAAAGAGAACCCAGTTAAACAAATGAGACAAAAATATACTTGGTCATTTATTTTTTGAGGAAAATGATCCAATGTTACATATCTGTGAGTGGCAAAAGTATGTGAACCTCTAGGATTAGCAGTTAATTTGAAGGTGAAATTAGAGTCAGGTGTTTTCAATCAATGGGATGACAATCAGGTTTGAGTGGGCACCCTGTTTTATTTAAAAAAAACAGGGCTCTATCAAAGTCTGATCTTCACAACACATGTTTGTGGAAGTGTATCATGGCATGAACAAAGAAGATTTCTGAGGACCTCAGAAAACGCATTGTGGATGCTCATCAGGCTGGAAAAGGTTACAAAACCATCTCTAAAGAGTTTGGACTCCACCAATCCACAGTCAGGCAGATTGTGTACAAATGGAGGAAATTCAAGACCATTGTTACCCTCCCCAGAAGTGGTCGACCAACAAAGATCACTCCAAGAACAAGGCGTGTAATAGTCGGTGAGGTCACAAAGGACCCCAGGGTAACTTCTAAGCAACTGAAGGCATCTCTCACATTGGCTAATGTTAATGTTCATGAGTCCACCATCAGGAGAACACTGAACAACAATGGTGTGCATGGCAGGGTTGCAAGGAGAAAGCCACTGCTCTCCAAAAAGAACATTGCTGCTCGTCTGCAGTTTGCTAAAGATCACGTGGACAAGCCAGAAAGCTCTTGGAAAAATGTTTCATGGATGGATGAGACCAAAATAGAACTTTTTGGTTTAAATGAGAAGTGTTATGTTTGGAGAAAGGAAAACACTGCATTCCAGCATAAGAACCTTATCCCATCTGTGAAACATGGTGGTGGTAGTATCATGGTTTGGGCCTGTTTTGCTGCATCTGGACCAGGACGGCTTGCCATCATTGATGGAACAATTAATTCTGAATTATACCAGCGAATTCTAAAGGAAATTGTCAGGACATCTGTCCATGAACTGAATCTCAAGAGAAGGTGGGTCATGCAGCAAGACAACGACCCTAAGCACACAAGTCGTTCTACCAAAGAATGGTTAAAGAAGAATAAAGTGAATGTTTTGGAATGGCCAAGTCAAAGTCCTGACCTTAATCCAATGGAAATGTTGTGGAAGGACCTGAAGTGAGCAGTTCATGTGAGGAAACCCACCAACATCCCAGAGTTGAAGCTGTTCTGTACGGAGGAATGGGCTAAAATTCCTCCAAGCCGGTGTGCAGGACTGATCAACAGTTACCGGAAACGTTTAGTTGCAGTTATTGCTGCACAAGGGGGTCACACCAGATACTGAAAGCAAAGGTTCACATACTTTTGCCATTAACAGATATGTAATATTGGATCATTTTCTTCAATAAATAAATGAGCAAGTATAATATTTTTCTCTCCTTTGTTTAACTGGGTTCTCTTTATCTACTTCTAGGACTTGTGTGAAAATCTGATGATGTTTTAGGTCATATTTATGCAGAAATATAGAACATTCTAAAGGGTTCACAAACTTTCAAGCACCACTGTAGCTTTACAGAGTGCTGACACTGAAGACTCCTTTCCGAAATACTAAATAAACGTCTCTTCACAGAAAATATATTGCATTACGTTAAAATATTACGTTACATTAATGGCATTTCGCAGACACTCTTATCCAGAGCCATATACAATATACCCAGAGCAGCCTGGGGAGCAGTTGGGGGTTAGGTGCCTTGCTCAAAGGCATTTCAGCTGTTCCAGGGAATCAAACCGTTGAGCTTTTGGCCCCAAAGCTGCTTCTCTAACCATTAAGCCATGGCTTCCCCAAGTTTATGTATTTAACAGTTATTCCACAAAATCAGGTGGCACGGTGGTGTAGTGGTTAGCGCTGTCGCCTCACAGCAAGAAGGTCCTGGGTTTGAGCTCAGCGGCCAACGAGGGCCTTTCTGTGCGGAGTTTGCATGTTCTCCCCATGTCCGCGTGGGTTTTCTCCGGGTGCTCCGGTTTCCCCCACAGTCCAAAGACATGCAGGTTAGACTAATCGGTGGCTCTAAATTGACCGTAGGTGTGAATGTGAGTGTGAATGGTTGTCTGTGTCTATGTGTCAGCCCTGTGATGTCCTGGCGACTTGTCCAGGGTGTACCCCGCCTTTCGCCCGTAGTCAGCTGGGATAGACTCTAGCTTGCCTGCGACCCTGTACAGGATAAGCGGCTACGGATAATGGATGGATGGATCCACGAAATCGAGTCATACATGAGTGAATAGCCGATAAGACGTGGCGTGCCAAGTTGGCTAGAAGCCATGTATGACGAGATTGAGTGGAATAACCGTTTTATTCTATCCACATTCACTGGATTTTGAGAAACAGAGCATTTTTATTTTTTGCATATCCGATAAATAAAAACTTTATACAAAACGTCCGACAAAATCATTTCTGCTTCGAATGTAAATAAACTGGTAAAATGACAGTAACAATTTGTGAAAAATGCGATAATAATAATTCTTGAAAAATAAAAAAAGATACGTTCTTACCATCAAATACTTTCATTCCATATTTTGTTGCTTTTTTTTGTATATTTTGGGGTTTTGTTTTTGAGTAGAGTTTTTATTTCATCCTCGGTTGGTTCAGCAACACGTGCCGCCATTTTGTTCTTTTTCTTCTTTCGGGTTGTTTTGGCAGTTGGCAAACCAACTTAAAGGTACATTACTGCCACCGACTTGGCTGGAGTGTGGAACAGGAGATATTGGGGGAAATAATTATATTCTTTTAGCTATTTCTGTTTCTTTTAAACACTTGATACCACCATTTTGTTTTTCTCTACTCACAGTATATGAGCTGATAGCCTAGTAGTAGAGTAGCCAATCAGAGTGCACGATTGGTCATATCCAGTTAATGTGGATAGAATCACCCAATTATGCAATTTTTAAAAATCTATTTACGTCGAACGTCCACTGTACATGTCGCTGTGTAAGGTATTGCTACAGAAATTACAGTATAATGTGCATAAATAGAACTTGCATCCAGAATTATTCTGCACCTGGTGTTGTTATAGAAAATTAATCAACACCTGATCAATGAGCAGTGAGCAGCAGCACTGTAGTACGAAGTTAATGCAGTTTTAAATGTGCTTTAGTGCAGAGGATCTCAATCCTTTTGCAGCCAGGGCCGACTTTAAGTGTAAAATAAATTCCATGAGACTTCAGCAAAACTGACATGAACTTTATTTCAGTTTGTCAACTAATATTTTTTTCTATTTATTAGAACCAAAGAGATTTCTATTCCTGAATTTTCCATTGACAGGACACATTAGGTTTGAGTGGCCTTTGGTGCTTGGACCCCTAAATATAATAACTTTCATAATGTTGGATGTGATTTCCATGACTGCATCTAAAAAAATAATAATAATACAGTGTCTTGTAAAAGTATTCATCCCCCTTGGTGTTTGTCCTGTTTTGTCGCATTACAAGCTGGAATTAAAATGGATTTTTTGGAGGGGTTAGCACCATTTGATTTACACAACGTGCCTACCAGTTTAAAGGTGCAATTTATTTTTATTTTTTATTGTGACACAAACAATAATTAAGATAAAAAAGCAGAAATCTGGAGTGTGTGTATAGGTATCCCCACCCCCCACCCCAAAAAAAGTCAGTACTTTGTAGAGCCACTTTTTGCTGCAATTCCAGCTGCAAGTCTCTTGGAGTAGGTCTCTATTAGCTTAGCACATCTAGCCACTGGGATTTTTGCCCATTCCTCAAGGCAAAACTGCTTCAACTCCTTCAAGTTAGACGGGTTGCGTTGGTAACAATTTGCACTTTAAAGTGGTAGGCATGTTGTGTAAATCAAATGGTGCTAACCCTCCAAAAATCCATTTTAAAGGGGAACTGAAGTCATTTTTAAATTTGCTTTATTTCTTAATTAATGTGTTATTCAATTACGTTTTCAGTTTGAGTAACCTTATATTATGACTTTGTGGCAGCGGGGGCGTGGTCAAACATCGGTCTGTGACCGGAGGGCGGAGTCAGGGAAGGCAAGTGGCAGAATCACTGCACCTGACATTAATTAATGTGTTTGTGTGTCTTCCCCAGTGACCGCACCCTATTTAAGGAGAGAGAGCGAGAGCAGAGGGAGCTCTCTCCCCAACTAGACGACTGAGGTGTGTGCGTGTGTCTGAGTGTGTGTGACAGTGTATATAGTAGCTGAAAAGCTGAATAAAAGAGTTTTGTGAACTCAGTTCTGGCCTGTCGTCCTTCTGTGCTCCACCCACCTACACGAACTGTCACAGTGGTGCTGAAACCCGGGACGAGCACAGAAGAGAACAGCCCCATGGAGTCCTCCCCCTTCGCCGACCTGATCCATGCCCTCACCACGGCCCAACAGAGCCAGCACCAGGCGCTGCTCGCCCTCCGAAAGGAGCAAGAACAACGGTTCGAGGCCCTGGTGCTGGCACAACAGGAAGATCATCGGGCGTTCCGGCACCTCCTCGCGTCGGCGGGGTCCACCATCTCCACCGCCATGGGCCCTTCCCCCCTCACCCTCACGAAGATGGGCTCACAGGACGACCCCGAGGCCTTCCTCATGCTCTTTGAGCAGGTAGCAGAGACCTCGGGGTGGCCGGTGGAACAGCGCGCGGCGCGCCTCCTCCCCCTGCTAACTGGAGAGGTGCAGCTGGCCGCGCTACAGCTCCCTGCCGACCGCCGGCTGGCCTACGCGAACCTTCGCTGGGCCGTCCTCCAGCGAGTGGGGCGCACCCCGAGCAACAACGTCAGCGCTTCCGTGCTTTGTGCTTGGAGGAAGTCGGCCGGCCGTTCGCGTTTGGCCAGTAACTCCGGGACGCCTGCTGGCAGTTGTGGAGGGCCGACAACCGCAACGCCGAGGGACTCATCGACCAGGTGGTACTGGAGCAGTTCGTCGCGCGTTTACCAGCGGGAACCGCAGAGTGGGTCCAGTGCCATCGCCTGGCGTCGCTGGACCAGGCACTCGAGCTGGCGGAGGACCATTTGGCGGCTGTCCCGACGGCAGGACAGCAGACGACCTCTTCTCTTCTGTCCTCTCTCTCTCTCTCTCCCCCCTCCTCCTGTGTCTCCTCCTCGCCCCATTCCCCCACTGCGGAGGTGGAGGCCGGCGCCACCCCAGCCGGCCCGCCGCACCCGTGGTGCCCTCCCGTTTCTCCCTTCTGTGTCTGTCTCCCCCCCCCCTCAGGTGAGTGAGCCCCAGAGCACTAGTGCAGAGAGGAACCGGTTTGCTGGCGCTGCGGGGAGCCGGGCAACCTCCAACAGCAGTGCTCAGTAATGGAGGTGGGCGCGGTGGTTCGGATCCCCGATGTGCCAGGAGCCGCCCTCGATCGGGCCAGAGCGTGTTGCATACCGGTGAGTATCCAAGGGGATACATATCAGGCGTTGGTGGATTCTGGCTGTAATCAGACCTCAATCCACCAAAGCCTGGTGTAAGACGAGGCATTGGGGGGAGCACAATTGGTGAAGGTGTTGTGTGTGCACGGGGATGTTCACAACTACCCTTTAGTGTCAGTTCACATTCTTTTCCGAGGGGAGAAATTTATAGTGAAGGCGGCGGTTAATCCTCGCCTTACCCACTCGATAATTTTGGGGACTGATTGGCCGGGATTTCGGGATTTAATGACACACTTAGTGAAGAGTGGGTCCTGCCATAGTTTAACAGGGGGAGGTCCCGGTGTCGCGTTGGCGGGAGCAGCTGTCACAGAGCCGTCTACGTCAGCTCCGCATCAGAGTGAGGAGCTGCTGGCTCCTCCTCTCTCTGTTGGAGAATCCCTCGCAGATTTTCCATTAGAGCAGTCGTGAGACGAAACTCTGCGGCATGCATTTGACCAAGTGAGAGTAATTGATGGTCAAACGCTCCAGCCAAACACCACCCCGTCCTTCCCCTACTTTGCGATTATGAAGAATAGATTATACCGAGTGACGCAGGACACTCAAACTAAAGAGCGAGTCACGCAGCTTTTGATTCCGAAGAACTGCCGGGAATTGGTATTCCAGGCGGCTCACTTTAATCCCATGGCTGGACACTTAGGGCAGGATAAAACACTAGCCCGGATAATGGCCCGGTTCTATTGGCCAGGAATTCGTGGCAATGTCCGTAGGTGGTGTACGGCGTGCCGCGAATGCCAGTTAGTAAATCCAGCGGCCATTCCAAAAGCGCCTTTGCGCCCTCTACCGTTAATCGAGACCCCGTTTGAAAAAATTGGGATGGATCTCGTCGGGCCATTAGATCAGTCAACACGAGGGTACCACTTTATATTAGTTCTGGTGGACTATGCAACGCGATACCCGGAAGCCATGCCTCTTCGCAATATCTCAGCACGCAGTATTGCGGAGGCGCTCTTCCGCGTCATCTCCTGAGTTGGAATCCCGAAAGAGATTCTGACTTACCAAGGCACCTCGTTTATGTCACGTACACTGAACGAACTGTATGGGTTGTTGGGTATTAAGCCGATCCGCACCAGCGTGTATCACCCACAAACGGACGGTTTAGTTGAACGGTTCAACCGCACCCTCAAGAATATAATTAAAAAATTCATAAGTGAGGACGCACGTAATTGGGATAAATGGCTCGAACCCTTGCTATTTGCAGTGCGAGAGGTCCCCCAAGCCTCCACGGGGTTCTCTCCGTTTGAATTGTTATACGGGCGTAAGCCGCGCGGCATTCTAGAAGTGCTGCGGGAAAATTGGGAGGAGGGACCTTCACCAAGTAAAAATGAAATCCAATATGTTATTGACCTACGCACCTAACTCAAGAGAATTTGCGGCAGGCCCAAGAACGACAAACCCGCGTGTACGACAAGGGTACACGCCTTAGGGAGTTCGCACCGGGAGATAAAGTACTCGTACTGTTGCCCACATCGAGCTCCAAATTGGTCGCCAAGTGGCAAGGACCCTTTGAGGTCACACGGCAAGTCGGGGATGTTGACTATGAGGTGAGGTGAACGGATAGGGGTGGGGCGTGACAGATTTACCACCTCAGCCTGCTCAAACTCTGGAACGAGGAGGTCCCCGTGGCGTTGGTGTCTGTGGTTCCGGAGAAGGCGGAGCTGGGGCCGGAGGTTCAAAAGGGAACATTGGCATCACGTACCTCTCCGGTCCCCTGTAGAGACCACCTCTCCCTGACCCAACTCGCGGAGGTTGCCCAGTTGCAGACCGAGTTTTCGGACGTGTTCTCACCCCTGCCCGGCCCCACCAACCTCATAGAGCACCACATTGAGATGCCCCCGGGGGTGGTAGTGCGTAGCCGCCCTTACAGGTTACCCGAGCACAAGAAAAAAGTGGTTCGGGAAGAACTCGAGGCCATGCTCGAAATGGGCATCGTCGAGGAGTCCCACAGTGACTGGAGCAGCCCGGTGGTCTTGGTACCCAAGGCCGACGGGTCGGTCCGGTTCTGTGTGGATGATAGAAAAGTCAACGCGGTGTCTAAATTTGACGCGTACCCAGTGCCTCGTATTGATGAGTTGCTTGATCGGCTAGACGCGGCTCGTTTTTACTCGACACTGGATTTAACAAAGGGTTATTGGCAGATCCCCTTGACTCCATTATCCCGAGAACAAACGGCCTTTTCCACACCGTTCGGCTTACACCAATTTGTCACACTTCCTTTTGGGCTGTTTGGGGCGCCCACTACGTTTCAGCAGCTGATGGATAGGGTCCTCCGCCCCCACGCCACCTATGCGGCCGCCTACCTCGACGACATTATTATCTATAGTAATGACTGGCCGAGGCACCTCGAACATCTGAGGGCCATCCTTAGGTCGCTGAGGCGAGCGGGTCTCACAGCCAACCCGAAGAAGTGTGCGATTGGGTGGGTGGAAGTACGGTATCTGGGCTTCCACTTGGGCAACGGGCAGGTGCGTCCCCAAATTAACAAGACAGCAGCAATTGCGGCCTGCCCGAGGCCCAAGACCAAAAAGGGGGTGAGACAGTTCCTGGGGCTGGCTGGGTATTATCGTAGGTTTATACCTAATTATTCGGACGTCACCAGCCCGCTGACTGATCTGACTAAAAAGGGGGCACCAGATCCAGTCCAGTGGACGGAGCAATGCCAGGGGGCTTTTTCTGAGGTAAAGGCTGCACTGTGTGGGGGGGCCACTTTTACACTCCCCTGACTTTTCTCTCCCCTTTATGTTACAGACGGATGCGTCGGACAGAGGGCTGGGGGCTGTTTTGTCCCAGGAGGGGGAGGATCGCCCCGTGCTGTATATCAGTCGGAAGCTGTCGGTGTGTGAGGGGCGCTACAGCACCATTGAGAAAGAGTGCCTGGCGATCAATTGGGCGGTCCTCGCCCCCTGTTACTACCTGCTGGGACGCCCTTTCACCCTCTGTTCGGACCACGCGCCCCTCCAGTGGCTCCACCGCATGAAGGATGCCAATGCGCGGATCACCCGTTGGTATCTGGCACTCCAACCCTTTAACTTCAAGGTGATCCACAGGCCGTGGACGCAGATGGTCGTGGTGGACTTCCTCTCCCGTCAACAGGGGGGGTCGGCGGCCTGAGTCGGGCGGTGGGGGTATGTGGCAGCTGGGGCGTGGTCAAGCATCGGTCTGTGACCGGAGGGCGGAGTCAGGGAAGGTAAGTGGCAGAATCACTGCACCTGACGTTAATTAATGTGTTTGTGTGTCTTCCCCAGTGACCGCGCCCCATTTAAGGAGAGAGAGCGAGAGCAGAGGGAGCTCTCTCCCCAACCAGACGACTGATGTGTGTGTGTGTGTGTATGTGTCTGAGTGTGTGTGAGAGTGTATATAGAAGCTGAAAAGCTGAATAAAAGAGAGTTTTGTGAACTCAGTTCTGGCCTGCCGTCCTTCTGTGCTCCACCCACCTACACGAACTGTCACAGACTCATATTGGCAACTAATTGCAATTAAATATTTTACTTATCGGCCTATTCGGTTTTTAGCTACTGTGTGTTGAATTTAGTTCGTTTGGTCCACGGCAGGCGTCACTTATCCGCGCGATCTTCACGAGACTTGTGCGAGACTTCGAAACGTCAAATGTCAGCCAGGTGTCAGTGCCGCCATTTTGAAAACTGTTTTCCAAATGAAATATTGCACAAAAACGAGTTTAGATGATGATTACTGCCTGCTTTTTTCAAACTTTCCTGATCGCTATCAAAACAAACAAAACTTCCAGCTTGATCACGTCAGCATTCGAAGGAGGACGTGCGTGTCTTTTGACAACGTTGGCAGATGTCAGTCACTTTTGTTTCCGCTGTATGTTTTACTTCCGTCCTACAGGTCTCAGCGAATCTCGTTTACGGCCATTGCTTTGACATATGGACTGATATATTACAGAGCATATTTCAAACACTCATAACGTGCTCTCGCAGTGACAAAATAGCGATCAAAAATGCATTCCTACATTTAATAAAATGAGAAATAGAATTTTGATGATAAAAAATTTGCCATCGGTTCTCCTTTAATTCTGGCTTGTAATGCGACAAAACAGGACAAACACCCAGGGGGATGAATACTTTTGCAAGACACTGTATATCATCATCTTAGGTCCCCAGGCTATCCTTCATGGACTCCTCGAGGTCTCTGGACCCCACTTTGAGAACCACCTATTTGGTGAATGGGTTGGATATTTTATTCTGTTTCTAGTTACTCTCAGTTCATCCACACTCTCAGTCTCATTATAGTTAATATCACTTCATCTACACTCTGTATTTTTGGCCTATTTTGCCAAAGCTGACAGGTATTTGGAGAATATAGCACCTTTCTCACTTTAAGTGAAGGAGCTGAAGAGGCATGTGCGTCAAGGGTTAGCAGAATACTGAACGATGGGAGAGGTGTTGGATGACTGACAGTTAGACAGACGCAAAGTCACCCTGCCAATCAGGTGACCAACATGAGATCTTTTGCAGTCACACACAAACTTCTCCACTGCCAACCAAATTCAACTGCACACACACTCGTCCTCCAGTGCTAAAGTGTTGCGACCCGGTAATTAGTTTGTTTTGTTTCGGATATTTCGTGTGAATTTAATGTTCTATTTTGTGATGCTAAAGCATGTCAGAGTTATGTCTGATATTTATGAAACATAGTATCTGCAAAGTCCAGCTTTTTTCGTATAGTTACTCATTTAATTTCATACCAGATTAATTAAAAGTAATCTGTGCTGGATGAGAACCCCATTTGGATTTTATGAGCCTACAAAAGTTAATTAGTTTCCTATCTGTGCAAGGTTTTTTTTTTGGAAAATAAAAGATGTCTTTCACCCTCACATGCACGACTGTATAGGGGGAAAATCGAGGAAACCGTTTGCGCTTGGTGTACACGCTGGAGTTCTCGTTAGCGCCATTGCTAATTAGCAGGAGATAAAGGAGCGAAGGTGAGAATCCCGTCGCAGAAATAGACGTGCGAGTTTTCACAAGCAGCTGTTTTGTGGAACAAGCCAAGTCATTTAAAAATCACGTCAAGTCCAATGAATTTCATTCTGCAATGTGTACATGTACTGTATCCAGCTTAGACAGCGTATGTGCTGTAGCATTTTCACACGTACTTCATAATACACAGATAATTCAAGCATTCATCTCTCCAACCATATTCTAGAGGCGTTTTTTTTTTTTTTTTAATTACAGCCAAAATCATCTTGTCTCATTGTACATGTTTTCTGTGTAATGCCTATTTCATCCAGCTCACTGTAGATCCCTGTGATGTTTTTGTTTTGTATAAGTGTCTTCTTAAGAGATTAAATATACGTTTCTTATTATAGGTAACCAACCCGTTATAGGTCCTTTGGCGCACATAGGCTTAATTATTGGCATCCTGGGGCCATACAGGTGACCAGCCTGTGTCAGGAATGCATGAAGATAAAAGAACAGGAGATAAAAGCCAGGAGGGAGGGTTCAGGTAGATGTAACCTCACATACAGCCCTATTATTTACTGGCCGCTTTCTCTGATCATGCCTTTAACAAGACCAAATTGGCTCTCTCTCAGTATTATGAACAGTGAAGTCTGTTTACATCTAATCAATACGGAGCCCTATAGCAGACTATGGCCTTCTTTGCAATGCTATTTACAGTACAGAACTTGTTTATTCAAAAGGTGCTTGAGCTTTTCTTTCCCACACGGAGGTAACAGTACTTTGGTGCTGCGCCCAGGCGTATTACAAATTGTATACATTTTTCCATTAAAAAAAAAAAAACACTTTATTTATTAATCTGTTCCGAGAACTCAACCAGCCTTGTTTCCAATTTAGTAGTGACATGAATGCTGCTTGGGGTTACGTAAAGGTGAGAGAGAGAGAGAGAGAGCAGGGAAGGGAAGGGAATGGGCAGAGCAGCAGTAACATAAACTGATGCGAGAAAAGAGCTGGATGGAGCAGGTAAGATTCTCTTTTCCAGTTAATGCTTGGATGTTAAATACCCTACGAGTTTGTTTTCTAGCTAGTAACTCCCTATTATTAAGAAGCCGACAAACTGTTGCATTGGTACTCAAATTGTGTAACTTTATGGTACAGTTACAAGAAAACCTACACATTTAGCAAGGTCTCTTTTTCTGCACGTGTTGCCATTATAGCAGGGTGTATGGCAAGGACAGTCTACTGCTTACAAAATGCTGAAAAAAATTATACCACACAACACACAAAATTAAACTTTAACCAAAACAAGAAACATCCAGGAAAACAAATACGGGCAGCAGAAAAACATCCAGCCAACATCCAACAATCAGGGCAGGTACGAACTATTCAAGAGCTATTTAACAGTTATTCCACGAAATCAAGTCGGACATGAGCTGATAGCCGATGAGGCACACAGCGCCGAGTTGACTATAAGCAGCGTACCACGAGATTGAGTGGAATAACTGTTTTATTCTATCCACATTCACTGGATTTTGAGAAACAGAGCATTTTTATTTTTTGCAAATTTGATAAATAAGAACTTTATATTAAATGTCTGACAAAATAATTTCCGCTTAGAATGTAAACAAACCGGCGAAATGACAGGAGCAATTTGTGAAAAATACGATAATAATAATTCATTTTAAAAAAGATACGTTCTTACCGTCAAATACTTTCATTCCATTTTTTGTTGCCTTTTTCTTGTATTTTGGGGGGTCTTTTTCTTCATTAGGGTTTTTTGGCGGTTGGCAAACCAACTTAAAGGTGCGTTACCGCCACCAACTGGGATGAACAGGAGATATTGGGGGGGAACTATATTCTTTTAGCCATTTCTGTTTCTTTTAAATACTTGATGACAGTTTTTGGGGTTTTGTTTTCGAGTAGAGTTTTTATTCCGTCCTCGGTTGGTTCAGCAACACGCTGCACCATTTTGTTTTTCTCTACTCACGGTATATGAGCTGATATCCTAGTAGTAGAGTGGCCAATCAGAGCGCGTGATTGCTCATATCCAGTGAGTGTGGATAGAATAAATAAATATATACACGAAGTTACAAAAGGAGCCCTTGGGGCTACTGATGAAAAGGCAGGGCAACTGAAGACATACAGGTGACTGGGCAGAGACATGACCAAAATAAAAGCGGCTAAGATCTAGTGACAAAGCCGAGAGGTGGTATGGGAACCAAAACAGGAAGTGACTGTGAGAAACTTAGGCAAACCTTAACACTATGGACTGATCTACTGAAATGATGTGTTACACAAACTCATTTCTGACTACTGTATTTCCCTCACTGGTTTGCATTTATTGAGCGCATAACACGTCTTGCGACACCATTCAGTGATTTACATAGTGGAGCAATTTGCTTCAGTGTAGTTGCACAACACATTATTAAGCAGTAAAAATATTAATATTGATAAAGGTCATTCGAATCAATCAGTTTCTTTTTGCAGTGAGCATACATTTTGAATGCTTTTTCAGCTACCTCACAGTGCTTATAACAACTGCACTGTACTGAGAAGCAGTGTACAACTTGTCCTCATCTTCATGGGTGATAAAACGCTGAAACAAAATGCCCAGTATATCAGTAACTTTCTAGATATATGGTTTTGTTTTTTAAATGCTTGCAAAAAAATCATGGCTTGCTTATGGTATCGTGTTTAGATTTGTAATTTCACTTAGATGATGACACTAAGGGGAAGCCACGGCCTAATGGCTAGAGAAGCAGCTTTGGGACCAAAAGGTTGCCGGTTTGATTCCCTGGACCAACAGGAATGGCTGAAGTGCCCTTGAGCAAGGTGCTTAACCCCCAACTGCTCCCAAGGCTGCTCTGGATATGTTGTACATCGCTCTGGATAAGAGCGTCTGCTCAGTGCCTGTAATGTAATGACACGTTTGGGTGGCTTGAGTGATTTCAGTTTGCACTCATATTCTGGAAGTGCATCTGCAGTCAGTATTATTTAAGGGGCAATACTAATTTGAGACTATCTTTGATCGAAGCATTCTGCCGTATGTGTCCAGGAAGAATATGGAGCATTGGAGGATCAATTTTAATAAAGCACAATCAGTGTGATTTTAACAAAGGAATTCATCCAAAAAATGCTAATATATAAATCTCTTGATTAAAAATGTAAATGTAGAAATAGTAGCTCCACTAATTATTAAGTCCTTTTAATATTTTTCTTAAATTCAATGGTCGTAAATACCGCAAAGAAAAGAAATAAAGAAGTCATCTGTAAAGAAGTAATCATTTATAAGTGGTATTGTCAGCTGCAGGAGTCCAGCTGACAGGTCTGGGAGTTACTTGACTCTTTTTCATTCCAAATCACTATCTCACACACACACACACACAGACACATTCGTACACACGCAGAGACCCCAGGACTCTCTTCAGCCTGTCAGAGGAAGTGTGTTACTACTGCTTCATCAGTTACAGCCGTCAGAAAAGGCACTGATGAAATTTGTCAGATTGATCAATTACCTCCTGCATTGCTGATTGGGGTGGGGTGTCATCTTGATCTCTCAGCCACCAAAAATATCCTGTATCTAAGCTAGCGCTCACGCACACACACACCTGCCCAAATAAACACCTCAACACTAAATGCATCTAGCTTTACAGTAAAGACTATAAAAGAAAATGCTTTTTAAGGAAAACTATCCTCTGTGTTTACCGAAGGTCGAGCCATATTGGAATTTTGTTTGGCGGTTGCTCAGCTGTAAACGATTCCATCCCAAATGTCAATACTTTGTAATTAGTTCCACCTCCCTGAGCACGGGAGTGAAGGTGATTCTGGTGGAGGAGCCAGTTGGGGAGATTTGTTCCTTCATGCACTGTATATATTTTCCATGCTGTCAGAAGCACACAGACAGGTGGCCTTTTGCTCTGTCCATCACGAAGCTCTATTCGTTCATGATGCTCCATTGGAAGGGAAGGGAAAAAGTGCATTTGGTGGGTAATGGTGATGAAAATCACTGATATGGATCTTTCTATCTGAAGTCTGACCTCCAGTGTATGATTTCAGTAGTCGTTTAATAGTATTACTATTATTACTCATCAGAAGTAATGATCCCAGTCAAACCTTTGGTGAATTCTCTAAAAATACGGAGCAGTGTCCTGTTCTCCTTGTCATATTACATGATGGAGATCTTCGAATGACAGACCAGTGATTAAACAAAATTATTACAGTCTGCTTATGTCATCAATCAGTGCGATCTGGGGAAAGAATGATTTAAAAAGTGAAGAAGAGGAGCTTGGGGCCCTTGATGCTTGGGTAATGTAATGCATGTTCTTCATAGTAGGCTTAATAAGGATGTATTTTCTTTCTGTTAGCATGCATGGTAGATTTGCAGTTTCCTATACAAGGAGTCGGGCATGTAGGCTGGTAATGTTATATTAATTAATGCGAGCAAGTCAGTATTTTAAATGATTGCTTGCTCAAACATGCATTTAATTTTGTATTTTGAAATTTGTGTCAACGTATGCTGTCCTCCTACTGGTGTCTTTTAGACGAGCATTGTAGCAGAGGTCATACTCTGGGATGTTATTCAGAAATGTCTGACAAAGTTCCTGAGTGGCACAACAGAAACATGTTCAACTTGTCATCTTGAGATTGAGAGTTCGAATCACAATAGTGTCAACAGCCATCTGTGGCAGGAGCCAAGAGAGCAAAATTGGCAGTGTACTCTGAGTGGGAGGAATGGCATACTCTTTGTCCCCTGTCAATTGCGGTAACTCTAGCCAATCATGGCCGTCATGTACAGTGGTGCTTGAAAGTTTGTGAACCCTTTAGAATTTTCTATATTTCTGCATAAATGTGACCTAAAACATCATCAGATTTTCACACAAGTCCTAAAAGTAGATAAAGAGAACCCAGTTAAACAAATGAGAGAAAAATATTATACTTGGTCATTTATTTATTGAGGAAAATGATCCAATATTACATATCTGTGAGTGGCAAAAGTATGTGAACCTCTAGGATTAGCACTTAATTTGAAGGTGAAATTAGAGTCAGGTGTTTTCAATCAATGGGATGACAATCAGGTGTGAGTGGGCACCCTGTTTTATTTAAAGAACAGGGATCTATCAAAGTCTGATCTTCATAACAAATGTTTGTGGAAGTGTATCATGGCATGAACAAAGGAGATTTCTGAGGACCTCAGAAAACGCGTTGTTGATGCTCATCAGGCTGGAAAAGGTTACAAAACCATCTCTAAAGAATTTGGACTCAACCAATCCACAGTCAGGCAGATTGTGTACAAATGGAGGAAATTCAAGACCATTGTTACCCTCCCCAGGAGCGGTCGACCAACAAAGATCACTCCAAGAACAAGGCGTGTAATAGTCAGCGAGGTCACAAAGGACCCCAGGGTAACTTCTAAGCAACTGAAGGCATCTCTCACATTGGCTAATGTTAATGTTCATGTGTCCACCATCAGGAGAACACTGAACAACAATGGTGTGCATGGCAGGGTTGCAAGGAGAAAGCCACTGCTCTCCAAAAAGAACATTGCTGCTTGTCTGCAGTTTGCTAAAGATCACGTGGACAAGCCAGAAGGCTATTGGAAAAATGTTTTGTGGACTGATAAGACCAAAATAGAACTTTTTGGTTCAATGAGAAGCGTTATGTTTGGAAAAAGGAAAACACTGGATTCCAGCATAAGAACCTTATGCCATCTGTGAAACATGATGGTGGTAGTATCATGGTTTGGGCCTGTTTTGCTGCATCTGGGCCAGGACGGCTTGCCATCACTGATGGAACAATGAATTCTGAATTATTCCGGCGAATTCTAAAGGAAAATGTGGACATCTGTCCATGAACTGAATCTCAAGAGAAGGTGGATCATGCAGCAAGACAACGACCCTAAGCACACAAGTCGTTCTACCAAAGAATGGTTAAAGAAGAATAAAGTTAATGTTTTGGAATGGCCAAGTCAAAGTTCTGACCTTAATCCAAGCAAAATATTGTGGAAGGACCTGAAGTGAGCAGTTCATGTGAGGAAACCCACCAACATCCCAGAGTTGAAGCTGTTCTGTACGGAGGAATGGGCTAAAATTCCTCCAAGCCGGTGTGCAGGACTGATCAACAATAACCGAAAACGTTTGGTTGCAGTTATTGCTGCACAAGGGGGTCACACCAGATACTGAAAGCAAAGGTTCACATACTTTTGCCACTCACAGATATGTAATATTGGATCATTTTCCTCAATAAATAAATGACCAAGTATAATATTTTTGTCTCATTTGTTTAACTGGGTTCTCTTTATCTACTTTTAGGACTTGTGTGAAAATCTGATGATGGTTTAGGTCATATTTATGCAGAAATATAGAACATTCTAAAGGCTTCACAAACTTTCAAGCACCACTGTATGCAGAGGATGGGGGGGTGGATAGCGCTTTCCTCTGAGTGTGTTACCATATAATGTGTCTTGGAGTAAGCATTTGATGGCTTTCATCCTGGTGCTGTATGACAGGGGAGATATAACTGGTGGGTGGGGCTTGGCCAAAACTAAATTTGAGACAAAATTGGACGGGGAAAAAGAAATGTCTGAAACTGACTGTCAAATATCTCAGCATTTGGTTGCTATCAGTGATGAGCACATCACAGAGGTGGACAAAGTACCCAACTTCATTACCTACAATCAAGCCGGAAAGTCTCCACACCCCTTTCACCTTCTCCACGTTTTATTACATTGCAGACTTATTCTACAATAGATTGAGTTCATTTTTTGTCACAAAATTCTACACAAAATAGCCCATAATGACAAAGTGAAAGCAGGTTTTTAGACATTTGTGCTAATTTATTAAAAATCAAAATGTAAAATATCATATATACACAAGTGTGCACGCCCTTTGATATGACACTCAAAAGTGAGCTGAGGTGCATTTTATTTCCACTGATACTGCTTGAGATGTTTCTACAACTTAATTGGAGTCCACCTGTGGTAAATTCAATTGATAGGACATGATTGGGGATTGCCAACACCTGCCTATATAAGGTCCCACAGTTGACACTCCAAGCCATGGGGTCAAAGGAATTATCTGCAGACCTCAGAAACAGGATTGTGTCATGGCATAGATCTGGAGAAGGGTACAGAAAAATTGCTGCAGCTTTACAGGTCCCAAAGAGCACAGTGGCCACCATCATTCGTAAATGGAAGAAGTTTGGAACCACCAAGAATCTTCCTAGACCTGGCTGCCCAGCCAAACTGGGCGATTGGGGAAGATGGGCCTTGGCCAGGGAGGTGAGCAGGAACCCAAGGGTCACTCTGACAGAGCTCCAGCATATCCTTGTGGAGATAGGAGAACCTTTCAGAAGTTCAACCATCCAGGCAGCACTCCATAAATCAGGCTGTAGCAGTTCGTATGGGTGGGTGGAGCACAGAGGGACGGCAGGCCAGAACTGAGTTCACAAAACTCTTTTATTTTCACTTTTCAGTGTCAATTTCACTCTCTCAGCCACACACGCATGCACACACTCCAGTCGTCTGGTTGGGGAGAGAGCTCCCTCTGCTCTTGCTGTCTCTCCTTAAATAGGGCGCGGTCACTGGGGAAGACACACAAACACATTAATTAACCTCAGGTGCAGTGATTCTGCCACTTACCTTCCCTGACTCCGCCCTCCGGTCACAGACCAACGCTTGACCATGCCCCCGCTGCCACACAGGCCTTTATGGTAAAGTGGCCAGACGGAAGCACATGACAGTCCGCTTGGAATTTGCTAAAAGGCACCTCGAGGACTCTCAAACCATGCGAAACAAGATTCTCTGGTCTGATGAAACCAAAATTGAACTTTCTGGCCTGAATACCAAGTGTCATGTCTGGAGGAAACCAGGCACCGCTCATCACCTGGCTAATGCCATCCCTACAGTGATGCATGGTGGTGGCAGCATCATGACATGGGGATGTTTTTCAGCAGCGGGAACGGGGCGACTAGTCCTGATAGAGGGAAAGATGAATGCAGCTAAGTACACCGAGATCCTTGAAGAAAACCTGCTCCAGAGAGTGCTCTGGACCTCAGACTGGGGCGAAGGTTTACCTTCCAACATGACAACAACCCGAAGCACACAGCCAAGAGAACAAGGGAGTGGCTTTGAAGAAAGTCTGTGAATGTCCTTGAGTGGCCCAGCCAGAGCCCAGACCTGAATCCAGTTGAACATCTGTGGAAGGAGCTGAAAATGGCTGTGTACCGATGCTCTCCATCCAGCCTGACGGAGCTTGCAAGAATTTGCCAAGAGGAATGGGCAAAAATGTCCAGAAACAAGTGTGCCAAGCTCGCAGCTTCTTTCCCAAGATGCCTTGAAGCTGTAATTGCTGCCAAAGATACATCAACCAAGTATTAGGCTAAGGGTGTGTACAGATACTGTATGTAACCCCTAAATAACCTATTTTGGTCAGTAAAATAAAATTGCATATTTTCTAAAAACCTGCTTTCACTTTGTCATTAAGGGCTATTTTGTGTCGAATTTTGTGATAAAAATGAACTCAATCTATTGTAGAATAAGTCTGTAATGTAATAGAACGTGCAGAAGGTGAAAGGGATGTGCAGACTTTCCGGCTTGACTGTAAGTCGAAGTACAGATCCCACTGGTCAAATGTTACTCCGATACAAGTGAAAATTGTCCAGTCAAATTTTTACTTAAGTTAAAGTACTGAAGTACTTGCTTTTAAAAATACTTAAGTATTAAAAGTACATTTTCTGTCAGTGCATCGTTGTATTATTGCCATAACGCTTACAAAACCGAATGCCGTTACCAAAGACAGAAATGTGAATTCACAAAATGAACACATGCTGTGCCATCATGGTGGTTTAACGTTAAGCTAGCTATGTGTAAACGTTAGCTGTGGACCAGTCTATGGCAACTTGGCGGGCAAATTCATAGCAAGTCATTTGACTAATCGGACTGCATAGCTATTGCAAGATTATCACCTCACACCCATAGTGTTCTTGTATGATGTGTGATTTTTGCCTACAACAAAAAAATTGGGCTGTAAATCATATAATGTATTGAGAAGAAGAAGCCTTTATTTATCACACGTACACTCAAGCACAGTAAGATGTCTCCTCGGCATTTAACCCATCTGAAGCAGTGAACACACACAAGCGAGCAATGAGCACACACATATACCCAGAGCAGTGGGCAGCTATGCTACAGCATTCGGGGATCAGTTGGGGGTTAGGTGCCTTGCTCAAGGGCACTTCAACCCAAGGCTGCCCCATGTTAACCTAACCACATGTCTTTGGACTGTGGGGGAAACCAGAGCTCATGGAGGAAATCCATGCAGACACGGGAAGAACATGCAAACTCCATGCAGAAAGGCCCTCGTCGGCCACTGGGCTTGAACCCAGAACCTTCTTGCCGTGAGACAACAGTGCTAACCACTACACCCACCCACATCTTCGTCATTTGTGATCTCATAATCGGGGTCTCTGTAGGATTCATCCTCCGTCTAATCTCCTCTACACCCCCTGTGTTTCATGTTTCCTTTCCCCTGATGTTCTCTCTGTTGACATGAGTGCGTCTGAAATGGCCTGGAGTTTGTGGCATTTTGAGAGGGAGAGGGAGTAATTGGGTGGGTGCTGAAGCAAGGCCTCGTCTCTCCCTTTCTGCTGAATGATGAGGCCTGCCGTCTGACTGAGGTTTTCAATTAAAGGTACTTATCTTAATTCAACATTTGAAATGCTTTATTTACAATAAAGTGAAGGCAAAAGAAGAAAGCTGGTGTGCCTCACGCTGAGAGAAGCTTGGCGAAGGTTCTTCATATTGTGTTGATTCACAGGTTTTCATATCTTAGCCAAGGTCATGGACCTCTTAATAATAATTAACTCAACACCAAAGTCAGCATCAAGTAGATTATACTATACTACACTACACATCATTTTCTTAAAGTAGCACACTATTTCAGTGCTCTGTTTTACCCTCATTCTGAGACAGAGGGTATTGTTTCTAGGTGAGATTTCTTCTTAGCTCACGATAAACGTTCATAGAAGACAGATGGTTGTATTCATAGTTGAGTTACACTTGTCGAGTTAGGGTTGAATACTGAAACTGTGTACTTTATGATTTAGTCTTCGAAGTTTTTATGTTTTTTACAGTCTAGTTTTACACACATGAGATGGAGTTTGAGTAAAACAGAGGCTTACTCAGTTATGTGCGATTCTGGACTTGAATTTAAGCACATATTTGTTGTACAATGCTGGCTCAAGCAAGCAGGATTAAGTTTCGCGTAACTGATAGACAATTTGGTGTAATTACAATATGTCATGCTGAAATGTATATTTTGGGCTGTATCTAAAACTGTATCTAACAAGAAAATTTACACTACCGTTCAAAAGTTTGGGGTCACTTTGAAATGTCCTTATTTTTGAAAGAAAAGCACTGTTCTTTTCAATGAAGCTCACTTTAAACTAATCAGAAATCCACTCTATACATTGCTAATGTGGTAAATGACTATTCTAGCTGCAAATGTGTGGTTTTTGGTGCAATATCTCCATAGGTGTATAGAGGCCCATTTCCAGCAACTCTCACTCCAGTGTTCTAATGGTACAATGTGTTTGCTTATTGCCTCAGAAGGCTAATGGAGGATTAGAAAACCCTTGTACAATCATGTTAGCACAGCTGAAAACAGTTGAGCTCTTTAGAGAAGCTATAAAACTGACCTTCCTTTGAGCAGATTGAGTTTCTGGAGCATCACATTTGTGGGGTCGACTAAATGCTCAGAATGGCCAGAAAAATGTCTTGACTATATTTTCTATTCATTTTACAACTTATGGTGGTAAATAAAAGTGTGACTTTTCATGGAAAACACAAAATTGTCTGGGTGACCCCAAACTTTTGAACGGTAGTGTAAATAGTGTAAAATATACATTTGAAACATAATAATAATAATAATAATAATAATAATAATAATAATAATGAACAATTATTCACTGAAGGTGAATAATAACTGAGATGAAGCCGAGGTTATTATTCACTGATATTCACTGAGCCTGAGGCAGATAACTGTTGTAGCATAAATACACAGGTGATTGTTTAAAAAAAAAAAACGTATAAAAATCATTTATTTCAATCTTCAAAAGCAGCATGCAAATGTAATGCTTGTCACTTATCTACACCGAGTCACATAAAATACTTTGTTTTGAAATAAATAAAATAAATCACAATTCCACTTTACCTTTGAATAGTTTTAGACCAAACTTCATAGCATCTTTAGTGCTTTTAGGAACAGCATTTTCTTTCATAATTTCTAATTCTTCCTCACTTACGGTGACAAAACAATTGGCCGCCATTTTTCCGAGGCACTGGAGGTGATTATGGAAAAATAATCCCAATTTCTCGACCAATCAGCGTACGTGATTTCCTATAATCACCTCTGTATTTTATCTCATCTCATTATCTCTAGCCGCTTTATCCTGTTCTACAGGGTCGCAGGCAAGCTGGAGCCTATCCCAGCTGACTATGGGCGAAAGGCGGGGTACACCCTGGACAAGTCGCCAGGTCATCACAGGGCCGACACATAGACACAGACAACCATTCACACTCACATTCACACCTACGGTCAATTTAGAGTCACCAGTTAACCTAACCTGCATGTCTTTGGACTGTGGGGGAAACCGGAGCACCCGGAGGAAACCCACACGGACACGGGGAGAACATGCAAACTCCACACAGAAAGGCCCTCGCCAGCCACGGGGCTCGAACCCGGACCTTCTTGCTGTGAGGCGACAGCGCTAACCACTACACCACCGTGCCGCCCCCCTCTGTATTTTATACTAATAATAAATAGTATCGTTCCTTTAAAGTCTTAAAAACATTTTTTTTCTTTGAGGGCTTGAGAGAAGGTCTCATCTCATCTCATTATCTCTAGCCGCTTTATCCTGTTCTACAGGGTCGCAGGCAAGCTGGAGCCTATCCCAGCTGACTACAAGCGAAAGGTTGAGAGAAGGTAATATTTTAATTTGAAACATTGATTGTCAAGGATGGATTTTTTTAGGGATAAAATTATGAACACCGTTTACTTCAAGTGAGCCGTAAGCATTGCAGCTGAATACTCGGTCAGCTTATCCTTCAACCCGCAGCACATTTTCTTTGCAGGAGGTACATCAAATAAACAAACACATTGGCATGCTTTTTATCAATTCAACAACTTAAAATAGCAAATTAAAAGTGACAGCGTATATTCTACTTAAACATGATCATTTCATGACCTCATAGTAACTTGTGACTTACATTGTGTGCATGATATAAAGCAGTGGCGGCTGCTGGTTTTTAAAACGGGAAGCCCATTTTACGCATTCATCGTAAAACCTGTAGGCCGGATACCAAAGCATAGAAAAGTGTGCCCCATTAGCAGAGTGAACTAGACAACCCTACCTAGTGGCAGAAAGTATTTTTGCTTGTACATTTCATGTTATAGTCTGGCTTGCCAGGCTAGTGCCTCATATCCTTAATCAAAAATATCAAACATCCAAAAATCACTGGCTATTCAACGAAGAGCCTTGAATATCATACCCTGATATGCAACACAGAGTCTTTAACACAACACCCAGCTGTGCAACACATCCTTGAACATCTTCTGCAACACAGTCTGGAAATTCTAGGCTATGCAACACACAGAACCTTGAATATTATACCCAGGTATAACCTATAACACAGAGCCCACCATTCTCTTAACGTTACTGAACAATATACACACTTCAGATTCATGAACATGAACACTATTTATACACAAATTCTGCCCTCCGCTCCTTTTCCAGAAAATGGTCTGTGACCCTGTCATACCAGCTGGTTGTGCTTTCCAGAGACTTCACCAATTTCTGTTAGCAGCTAGCACTGCAGATCCCAATAAGGCTCAAGCTAGCCTACAACCAGATTGAACTACAAATGAAATAAACGAGTGAATTCACGAATGATCAAACTGATAGAATGGATGAAAGTTAACGGAGCACAACGAGTAATATTTACATTTATTTACAGAGTAATGTACAGAGACATCAATGAGAAGAAACGTTTATATGAAAAGAAATTCGGACAGCACTTTGGCACACGACTACACTTTCTCAACATCCGCTAGGGACTGACTGATCATACTTCCGTGTTCCTCGCCGAAGTACCGCCCTCCTCATGTCTTTCAAACACTACCTCCAATAATTCTTTATCAGCCCGGCTTCTTGTCCCTCCCACTGTCTCGTTTAGTCCCAGAGAAGCCCGGCTTCCCTGGAAGTGACGATTTTGTTGATTTTAACCAATAACAACTAGCCGAAATTGGCTGTTCAGAGCCGTCTCGTAGACTGCAACGGATACCCGGCTGCCAGTCAGTGTTGCCAGATACTGCTGACGTTTTCCATCCCAAAATATATTCAAACCCGCCAAAATGCACTTAAAACCGCCCAATCTGGCAACACTGCTGCCAGTCCATAGAGCCCATTGAAATAAGAAAGGTTACAGCCTGGCAGCAAAGGTGATTCTCGTAGCGAACTGCAAGTTCGTCAGACATCACTCAAATAAGTTACAGGATAGTTATGAACATAAATACAATCTTGGGCATATATTATGTTATGCAAGTTATTGTTTTAATGAGAATTCAACGTCGTAGACGCCGCAGTTTGGGGAGAGAATTTTAGGGGAAGCTCAGCTTCCCTTGTTGTCTCTGAGAAATCGCCCCTGATATAAAGCAATAAAATGCAAAAATAATCGAATGTATTAGATCAAGTGCTATTTTATCAGCTTCAGGTTAAAAACTGAAGCCATGATGTTAAATTAATCCAAATTCACAGGGTGATGTGATAATTAGAACTAGGTCTGTTCATGCAAAAGTATACTGGCAGTATACTAGACTCCTGTTAGAGTTATTAGTTTGTTTCAATGCTTGTCATCTCCTTATTCATATCATTACGTTTATGGCATTTGGTGGACACCATTATCCAGAGCAACTTACATTTATCTCATTTTATACAACTGAGCAATTAAAGATTAAAGGCCTTGCTCAAGGGCCCAGGATTTAAACTCACGACCTTCTTGGATGATCAGTAGTCCAATGTCTTAAACATTGAGCTACCACTGACTTTTATGCTGTATCACATTACATTTGACATTTCCTATCCTGGGTAATTTATTTATTTATTTTTTAATGCATTTAAAGGCAGGTGCTTGTGTTTAAAGGAGGTGCTCCAGACGCTCTTGAAAAACCTTGTCTCTGATCTCTCTTGAAGAAAAATCTGGCAACCTTGGAGGCATAAAGTATACGTAGGTGATTTGCGTAATTTGAATACGGAGTGTAGAAAATTTACTTAAGCATGCACATAAACCACTTAATTATGCACAGATTTATCTCATCTCATCTCATTATCTCTAGCCGCTTTATCCTTCTACAGGGTCGCAGGCAAGCTGGAGCCTATCCCAGCTGACTACGGGCGAAAGGCGGGGTACACCCTGGACAAGTCACCAGGTCATCACAGGGCTGACACAGAGACACAGACAACCATTCACACCTACGGTCAATTTAGAGTCACCAGTTAACCTAACCTGCATGTCTTTGGACTGTGGGGGAAACCGGAGCACCCGGAGGAAACCCACGCGGACACGGGGAGAACATGCAAACTCCACACAGAAAGGCCCTCGCCGGCCCCGGGGCTTGAACCCAGGACCTTCTTGCTGTGAGGCGACAGCGCTAACCACTACACCACCGTGCCGCCCGTTATTTTATTTTTTTGAATTTTTTTTTGTTTGTGTTTTAATTAACATATTATCTTGATAAATGGATGATCAGCATACCATGTGATTCTTATGTGCTGCGTGTCGTTGGCATTGTTGCATGTAGGAAGGCGCGTGCAGCTGTTAATTTGTTTCGCTGACAACATTAGAATGTGTTCACAAAAGCAGGCAAGAGTGTGGCCACAGATTAGCCTCAAACAGGATAGAGAAAAATAGCCCCGACTTTTCCAGCTTGATTATAATGCTCCTGTTTCTTCCCATAACTAATCAGCTCTATTGTACTGCAGTCAATACGATTCCACTATCATCAATGTGATTATGCTAATGTAGCTGCAAAATGTCACCTCCATCCCTGTGAAACAGCAGCCGCGTGAGGCAAAATGACTGTATGATTTAGCTGCTTGATATTTTAGAAAGAGTACAAAACTTTTTTTTCCCCCACCAAGAAGCCAGTGATGATTGTGTGAAATTACTAGTTTGGGGAGAGATATAGCTGAGGATCATGCAGAGAGGATAGAAATAGCCATGAAGTTGATTGAAATAAGACTTAATTATGTCTGTTTGTAAATTTAAGCAGCAGCGACTGCTGTAGCCCGTTTTCAGTTCAAGATTATCAGCCTATGGTGTGTGAAACAGAGAGAAATGACGAGAGAGAGGGGGCCTTGAGTGTGATTCATTACAGGCCAGTCCGTTGCCCTCCAAATGAAGTAGCTGCCAATATGTAATCCCAATAGTCTATTACCCAAGACACACACACACACACAGAGAGAGCCCACCTGCTTTCCCATCACTGCTGTCCTCACAAGGACAGAAATGAGAGGTCATCATCCAGCTTGACTGTTTTCACTAGATAAGGAATCATACAATGCACCCCCCTTAACACACACACACACACACCAATGACATAATTATTCATGCAGCAGTTAATGCTGACATCTTTCTGTTTTAGCCAGCATCAACTTTTTCATCAGTTTGTGCTACAGTAGCTCTTCTGTGGGATTCGACCATATGGACTAGCCTTCACGCCCTGTACGAATCAATGAGCCTTGGCCACCCATGACCCTGTCGCTGGTTCACTGGTTGTCCTTCCTTGGACCACTTTTAGTTGGTATTAACCATTGCATACCAGGAACACCCCACAAGATGTGCCATTTTGGAGATGCTCAGACCCAGTCATCTAGCCATCACAATTTGACCCGAGTCAAAGTCGCTCAGATCCTTATGTTTGCCCATTTTTCCTGCTTCCAACACATCAACTTCGAGAACTGACTGTTCTGTTGCTGCTTAATATAGCCCACCCCTTGACAGGTGCCACTGTAACAACATACTGTAACCTATGTAATTCACTTCACCTGTCAATGTTTTTTTTTATTTTATGGCTGGTGTCTCTCACCTCATTATCTGTAGCCGCTTTATCCTGCTCTACAGGGTCGCTTGCAAGCTGGAGCCTATCCCAGCTGACTACGGGCGAAAGGCGGGGTACACCCTGGACAAGTCGCCAGGTCATCACAGGGCTGACGCATAGACACAGACAACCATTCACACTCACATTCACACCTACGGTCAATTTAGAGTCACCAGTTAACCTAACCTGCATGTCTTTGGACTGTGGGGGAAACCGGAGCACACGGAGGAAACCCACGCGGACACGGGGAGAACATGCAAACTCCGCACAGAAAGGCCCTCGCCGGCCACAGGGCTCGAACCCAGGACCTTCTTGCTGTGAGGTGACAGCGCTAACCACTACACCACCGTGCCGCCCTATGGCTGGTGTGTGTTTATATGATAGTTATCCCACAAAATCGAGTCGTACATGAGCTGATAGCTGACGAGGCACAGAGCTCTGAGTAGGCTATAAGCCATGTACAACGAGATTGAGTGGAATAGCTGTTTTATTCTATCCACATTCACTGGATTTTGAAAAACGGAGCATTTTTATTTTTTGCAAATTCGATAAATAAAAACTTTATACAAAACATCCAACAAAATAATTTCTGCGTAGAATGTAAACAAACCGGCAAAATGACAGCAGTGATTTGTGAAAAATGCTATAATAATAATAATTCTTGAAAAATAAAAAGAAGATATGTTCTTACCATGATATACTTTCATTCTATATTTTCTTGCTTTTTTTTGGTATTTTTAGGAGTTTTGCTTTCGAGTAGAGTTTTTATTTCGTCCTCGGTTGGTCCAGCAACACGCTTCGCCATTTTGTTTTTCTCGACTCACGGTATATGAGCTGGTAGCCTAGTAGTAGAGTAGCCAATCAGAACACCCGATTGCTCATATCCAGTGAATGTGGATAGAGTATATATAGAGTGCGCAAGAGAGGGGCAAGGATCCTGGATGATCTGGAGAGATTCTGTAAAGAGTGGTGAATGGTTTCGGATGCCCTGCTCTGTATCTCCAACCTTATAAGATGTTATAGGAGAAAACTCAGTTCGGTTTTACTGGCAAAAGGAGGGTGTACTTCTTCTTGCTCTCTTTAGGGGTCACCACAGCGGATAATCCGGATCTGCATATTTGATTCGGCATACATAGATTTTACACCAGATGCACTTCCTGACTCCACCCTCCCCTATCTCATCAATGGAGATCAGAAAGAAAATTGTTTACAGTACAAGCATGTTAAAGACAAAGACTATAAGACCATCTCCAAGCAGCTTGAAGTTCCTGTGACTACAGTTGCAAATATTATTAAGAAGTTTAATTCCATGGGACTGTAACCAACCGTCCTGGACGTGGCCACGAAAGGAAACTCGACCAATAGATTGAACAGAAGGATAGTGCCAATGATAGAAAAAGAGCTAAGGACAACTTCCAAAGAGATGAAAGTTGAACTCCAAAGTCAAGGTACATCGATGTCTGATTGCACCATCCGTCACTTTTTGAGTGATATCGGGCTTGATGGAAGGACTCTATTGTTGAAAGAAAAAAAAAGCCAGACTGGAATTTACTAATATGCATATTGACAAGCCACAATGCTTCTGGGAACATGTGTTTTGGACAGATGAGACAAAACTCAAGCTTATTGGCAAGTAACATCAACTCTATATCCACAGAAGAAAAAATGAAGCCTTCAAAGAAAGGAACACCGTACCTACTGTGAAACACGGAGGAGGCTTGGTTATGATTTGGGTCTGCTTTGCTGCATCTGGCACAGGGTGCCTTGAATCTGTGCTGGGGACAATGAAATCTCAACACTATCAAGACGTTCTGGAATGAAACGTACTGCCCAGTGTCACAAAGTTCTGCCTTGGTCGCAGGTCATGGGTCCTCCAGCAGGATAAAGACTCCAAAGACACAGCTAAAAGCACCCAAGAATGGCGAAGAACAAAACATTGGACTATTCTGAAGTGGCCTTCTATGAGCCCTGAGCTGAATCCTGTCGAACATCTCTGGAAAGAGCTGAAACATGCAGTGTGGAGAAGGCGCCCTTCAAACCTGAGACAGCTAGAGCAGTTTGCTCAGGAAGATTGGGCCAAACTATCTGCTGGCAGATGCAGAAGTCTCATTGAGAGCTACAGCTTGTTAGCAGTGATTGCTGCTAAAGGTTGTGCAACGAAATATTTCGTGAAGGGTACCATCATTTTTGTCCATGCCATTTTTCATTTGTTTTGTTACGTAAAATATTCAGTTGAATCAAAAATCCAAAGCAAAGTCTGAGTTGTGTGAAACATGGAATAAAACAATGACGGATGTCATTAACTTTTGTCACTTTCAAGTTATTTCAGAGATAGTTGTGGATTCTTTTTTTTTGTGTGTGTGGAAGAGTACCAACAAATTTGTCCATGTGTGTCTATCTATCTATCTAGCTAGCTAGCTAGCTAGCTAGCTAGCTATCTGTATGGGCTATCAAAGTTAACGTGATAACACATTAACGCAAATTCATTTTAACACCACTAATTTTTTTGATACGTGATTAATGCATGCATGTTCTGTGCCCCCTCCCCCATAGTTTGGGAAATCAGGAAGTGACATAGCGCGAGCGAGCGATGTATCGAGTAGCTGGTCGGCGTAAGTTGTGATAAAGTGCACTTATGTACAGAATCAACTCATGTTGCATCCTGATTGTTTACATATGTGTATTTTTGTATGCTTTTGATGGTCTAGAGGGGAGAAAAGAAGATGTGTTAAGCTGTGTATGTGTGTGTGTGTGTGTGCGCGTGCAGGCTGCATACTGGAGTGAGAGAATTGGACAGTTGAAAGTCACACCTGGAGGACGCTCTGGACTCTTACAGTAATGCTTTTATGGCTGAGGACTACAGTTGACTTGCTAACTTTAGGACTGCAGTTGTCATGAACAGTTTTGCACTCAAGTTTCCATCAATGAAGAGTTTATAACATCCACGAAACTGACTTCATGTTAAAACTGTTAATGTTATAGTCATGTTGTCTGTTGTTGCCCAAATGAGGATGGGTTCCCTTTTGAGTCTGGTTCCTCTCGAGGTTTCTTCCTCATGTCGTCTGAGGGAGTTTCTCCTTGCCACCGTCGCCACAGGCTTGCTCATTGGGGATAGATTAGGGATAAAATTAGCTCATGTTTTCAGTCGTTCAAATTCTGTAAAGCTGCTTTGCGACAATGCTTATTCTTAAAAGCGCTATACAAATAAACTTGACTTGACTTTGTTTTATCCTGAGAAATTTGTGAGTTATGTGAAAGTGTTTGTTTATAAATGCAATTTTTGCTCATGAATGTATATTTACCACTGAGTTATTGCATTTTACTGGAAGACATCTTTCTGAGCTGTGTGGCTTAACAAATGTATTTATATGCATTTTGTATTTTTATTTTCTTTATTTAAAGATAGCCACTACCCCTACTGTTATCCACCTAGTTTGAGGCTGGAAGTTAAGTTCAGAACTCGAGGAAAATACTAGCTATATTGTTTTGTTTGCACTGAATTGTGCTAAACCCTCAAAATTTTAAAGTTAACACTGTTTTATTTTTTAAATGCAGTGGAGGATTAAAATATCCACATAAATAATTTTTGCTGTGTCCAGCCCTATCCTTCCTGGCCTGGCCACATACATTTGCATAAAGCAAGCACATCTGTCCATTCCCACTCCCCAAAAATTTGAACAGTATCCCTTTAAGGTACATTTAGAATGGATAAAAAATGTGTGATTAATTTGAGATTAATCGCGAGTTAACTATGGGCAATAATGGGATTAATCACGATTAAATATTTTAATCGATTGACAGCCCTTATTTTATTTTATTTTTGCTAAACCCTCAAAATTATAAAGTTAACGCTGTTTTATTTTTTAAATGCGGTGGAGAATTAAAATACCCACTTAAATAATTTTTGCTATGCACATGTGCTGTGGAGTGTCTATCCTCCCATATATATATATATATATATATATATATATATATATATATATATATATATATATATATGAGTGATTCCACGCTTATGGGTACTGAAATGGGGACATGAACTTATTCACCTAAAACCATTTCTTTTTTTTACCATCAGGTCACAAAACATGTAATCTTTAATGAATGATATGTTAAAAGACAACTTTAATTTTCTGAGATGTAATAAAAACATATTTATATGCCAAAGTCAAGCCTATGAGTTCCAAAATGATGTCTGTTACATTACTTCTGTTACGATTGTCCATCTCGCGTCTGTTACAAATTAATTACAATCTAGCTATATACCATGTTAATCTTATTGAAAGAATGTGTATGTTTATTCTACTAAACATGTTTATTAATTATATTTGCTAAAACATCACCTTCCTATGTTTCAAAAAGTAATTCTACATTGTTAAAATTGAGAATATATATGTCCACAACACTTCTGTTACGTTCTGACTTTGGCATATAAATATGTTTTTATTACATCTCAGAAAATTAAAGTTATCTTTTAACATATCATTCATTAAAGATTACATGTTTTGTGACCTGATGGTAAAAAAAAGAAATGGTTTTAGGTGAATTTTTAAAAATAAGTTCATGTCCCCATAAGCGTGGAATCACTCTTTTATTTATATATATATATATATATATATATATATATATATATATATATATATATATATATGGGGGGATAGACACTCCACAGCACATGTGCATTGCAGCTCTCATTATGTTGGAATCTTTCAAATGTGCTTTGATAAATGCGCTCAAGAAACGCCAATTTAACTTCATTTGCCAGTCCAGCAACGCACATTCATTTTGCTTGCACTTGCTTACTCCTGTGTATCTGCTGTAAGCAAGTTGGGGTGTGTGTGTGTGTGTGTGTGTGTGTGTGTGTGTGTGTGTGTGTGTGTGTGTGTGTGTGTGTTTAGTAACCACCATGCTGCTACTCTCCTAACCCATCAGTTTGAGTGAGTGAGTGAACCTTGTGTGTTATTGTGTGTGTGTGTTTGGAGTGGGAGACATGTTGCTCTGTAATGAGCACATTTCGAAGCTGGAGTCTGTGGAATTAAGAAAGGAAGGTTCTGTTCTCCTCAGACAGGCCTGACCTGATGTACTCTGAGAGAGTGTATGACAGCCTGGCGTGTTTCCATAGGCAGATGCTTCCTCTGACTTATAACCATTCCCATCATTACTGCCCTTAGTTATGGAGCCTGGTCACATTGCTGAGAGGTAATGTTTATTAAGCCTGCGCTCTCTCTCTCTCTCTCTCTCTCTCTCTCTCTCTCTCTCTCAATTCTGTTCAGTTTTCCGCTTCTCTTTAAGAGTACGTTATTCCATTATTATTGTTATTATTATATTCTATTGTACGTTTATGTTAATTTGTCCTAGTTTTTTTTTTAACATCTGATTCCTTTCAATTTAGTCTGTGTTTGTGGATTTTTGTTTAGATGTTTCGGTTGTTGGTTGAATTCAGCTCCTGCTTGCTGTTTCAGACCCAGACTTGAGTGCCAGATTTCTTCTGGCCTTGATCTTGCATGCGAGATGTGTGTCCTCTGGTCGTGTATTGAGTGCAGCACCTGATTGTGGGTTGTTTGCTCTGCTTTTGTGCTTTAACTCTACATTTGCGCTGTTAGGTGCCATTGTTCTGAGCGGCCTCTATCTGTGAGACCTGCGCCATGACGTTCCTGTGTTCAAGTTGTGCGGCGCTTGTGCTTCTCTGGCTCTGTGGAACCATGGCGTTGCATTTGGAGTGATGGTCCGCTGGAGCTGCAGCCATATGGGCTGTTTGGGCCTGTAACCAGCTACGCAACTCAAGCTCAGTCATGGCAACAACCTATGAAGGACTTTGGTTTTTATCACTATTTTGTTTGTTTCTCTTTTCAAAATCTTAAAGTGAGCTTGGGCGTGAGAGAGGCGCTAACAACAACAACAACAGTAATTTCTATTCAGGATCTATTGAATTGACTGTAACAAAAGTGTAAGAAATACATTTTTTAAATATATACATAATATATTCCGGTGTAATAACACCTCTGTTTCTAACTTTGTTGTTCTCTTCTCTGTCAGTTTCTCACGTTCACTTTAATGAAGACCTTACCTCGCACAGTGTTGCTAATACACTGGAAATACAGTTTAAGTTCTGACATAATTAATGCACATATTCAGGACTGATTAAAATATCTCTTCTCTTCTTGCACCTTTGTCACACAAAAAGCTCTGTCTTGGGCAACTACGAGTGAAACTTTGTGAAATTATGATTACCCTTAATTATGCTGCATAATCAGGGATCTCCAGTCATGTATGCCATCTGCCTCTCAGCGGGCAAGCTCTGCCTGCACTGGCATTATTGATGCCCTGTCACACTCAGGTACATCTTAATAACCCGTGCAGCAGCTCGAGGCCCCACCCGACTCTTCATCATCTCAGCCGCTGGCCCAGCTGACACAGTCAATGACTGCTAATAGAATGGTAATGCAGGGATGACCACCTGTCTTCCAGTAGTCCGATCAGATGCATGCGTCCAAAAGCAAGATAAATTGCAATGATGAGTTTCAGATGGGCAAAGAAGTAATTTTTTTTTAACAGCTAAGAGATGTAGTGGTTACACTTAACTCAAAATCGAGCAATAATTTGTGACTTTCTTCACTGGAAGCACAAGTATCGGAGTCTTGTTTACTTCTATAAATGTAATACCAAATGTGACATATTTTAAGGTCAGTATTCAAATGAAAGTGGGTAAACCAACCTGCAGTCCTTGATGATAATGTAAAAAATATGGGCCTCAATCATAAATATAGTCTGTCAGTTTGCTCAATTCAGACAGTTTACTTATTATTCTTAGCTTTGTAAGAAATGCTTGCAAATGAATATCACAATCAAACTAATTATTATTATTATTAGAAACCACTGACTCTTTGTATGAAGGCCATATCTATAATGCACTATAAACACAGAGCACACTCATAAGGTGCTGTAAACATTATAAATAGGTATGAAAATGCATTAAACTTTATAGCAATATTTGTTATGCATTACGACTTAATATAATGCATTATAAGTAATACACATAACATACAGTGGTGCTTGAAAGTTTGCGAACCCTTTAGAATGTTCTATATTTCTGCATAAATATGACCTAAAACATCATCAGATTTTCACACAAGTCCTAAAAGTAGATAAAGAGAACCCAGTTAAACAAATGAGAGAAAAATATTGTACTTGGTCATTTATTTATTGAGGAAAATTATCCAATATTATATATCTGTGAGTGGCAAAAGTATGTGAACCTTTGCTTTCAGTATCTGGTGTGACCCCCTTGTGCAGCAATAACTGCAACACCAGATACTGAAAGCAAAGGTTCACATACTTTTGCCACTGACAGATATGTAATATTGGATCATTTTCCTCAATAAATTAATGACCAAGTACAATATTTTTCTCTCATTTGTTTAACTGGGTTCTCTTTATCTACTTTTAGGACTTGTGTGAAAATCTGATGATGGTTTAGGTCATATTTATGCAGAAATATACAACCCCGATTCCAAAAAAGTTGGGACAAAGTACAAATTGTAAATAAAAACGGAACGCAATAATTTACAAATCTCAAAAACTGATATTGTATTCACAATAGAACATAGACAACATATCAGATGTCGAAAGTGAGACATTTTGAAATTTCATGCCAAATATTGGCTCATTTGAAATTTCATGACAGCAACACATCTCAAAAAAGTTGGGACAGGGGCAATAAGAGGCTGGAAAAGTTAAAGGTACAAAAAAGGAATAGCTGGAGGACCTAATTGCAACTCATTAGGTCAATTGGCAATAGGTCATTAACATGACTGGGTATAAAAAGAGCATCTTGGAGTGGCAGCGGCTCTCAGAAGTAAAGATGGGAAGAGGATCACCAATCCCCCTAATTCTGCGCCGACAAATAGTGGAGCAATATCAGAAAGGAGTTCGACAGTGTAAAATTGCAAAGAGTTTGAACATATCATCATCTACAGTGCATATCATCATCAAAAGATTCAGAGAATCTGGAAGAATCTCTGTGCGTAAGGGTCAAGGCCAGAAAACCATACTGGGTGCCCGTGATCTTCGGGCCCTTAGACGGCACTGCATCACATACAGGCATGCTTCTGTACTGGAAATCACAAAATGGGCTCAGGAATATTTCCAGAGAACATTATCTGTGAACACAATTCACCGTGCCATCCGCCGTTGCCAGCCAAAACTCTATAGTTCAAAGAAGAAGCCATATCTATAAACATGATCCAGAAGCGCAGACGTCTTCTCTGGGCCAAGGCTCATTTAAAATGGACTGTGGCAAAGTGGAAAACTGTTCTGTGGTCAGACGAATCAAAATTTCAAGTTCTTTATGGAAATCAGGGACGCCGTGTCATTCGGACTAAAGTGGAGAAGGACGACCCAAGTTGTTATCAGCGCTCAGTTCAGAAGCCTGCATCTCTGATGGTATGGGGTTGCATTAGTGCGTGTGGCATGGGCAGCTTACACATCTGGAAAGACACCATCAATGCTGAAAGGTTTATCCAGGTTCTAGAGCAACATATGCTCCCATCCAGACGACGTCTCTTTCAGGGAAGACCTTGCATTTTCCAACATGACAATGCCAAACCACATACTGCATCAATTACACCATCATGGCTGTGTAGAAGAAGGGTCCGGGTACTGAACTGACCAGCCTGCAGTCCAGATCTTTCACCCATAGAAAACATTTGGCGCATCATAAAACGGAAGATACGACAAAAAAGACCTAAGACAGTTGAGCAACTAGAATCCTACATTAGACAAGAATGGGTTAACATTCCTATCCCTAAACTTGAGCAACTTGTCTCCTCAGTCCCCAGACGTTTACAGACTGTTGTAAAGAGAAAAGGGGATGTCTCACAGTGGTAAACATGGCCTTGTTTCAACTTTTTTGAGATGTGGTGTTGTCATGAAATTTAAAATCACCTAATTTTTATCTTTAAATGATACATTTTCTCAGTTTAAACATTTGATATGTCATCTATGTTCTATTCTGAATAAAATATGGAATTTTGAAACTTCCACATCATTGCATTCCATTTTTATTTACAATTTGTACTTTGTCCCAACTTTTCAAGCACCACTGTATCAATACCAAAGAATATCGCTTTGCATAGTACAATATGTAGTGCATATTTATAAATAATAATAATAATAATAATTATTATTATTATTATTATTATTATTATTATTATTATTATTATTATTACATACTAAGAACTGGTCTGCTTTTTGAACTGCCATGATTTTTTTTAACAAAATCATGGCAGGTCTCAGTGTGTCTGTAGCTACAGTAAATTTAATGCACTCAACCTGGAGCGGAATTTCTTTAGCGTTGGTGAGATTTTTTTTTTTTAACAAACAATACATTCTGATAAATATCCATACTTCATTACTATGAACTAATGCATTTTCATCAATAATTTAAATCCATTTTATAAAGCAGTATATACTGCTGTGTGAATGCATTCTAACATGATGGAAATCTATTCATACATACGGCTTTTATAGATTATATTACTAATACCCCTACCTATGATAGATTACAGAACAATGACTTAACATTTTTCATCCAGAACTGATGAATTATAATTTTTTTTTTTTTAATCGTGGGTTCAGGCTTTACTACTTTTTCTTTGAGATGTAAGCTGGCTGCTGGTGATTAAAAAGCAAAGGTGAATGTGAATGCAGACGTGATCTTGGTTCCACATCTGTAATCTCGAAGCCCTCGCTCATGCATTGTGAGTCATTATGTGTCCAGCTTCATTGGCTCTGAGTAACAGCTTCCATCTGATAAGTCCTGGAGTGCGTGCATCCTTTCCTCTGTCCTCTTTAATGCCCTGCAGCTATGGCTGGTCTGTGTAGTCCAGACCAAGATGAGCTGCTAAAGTTCCTTCGTGTGTGTGTGTGTGTGAGAGAGAGAGAGACAGACAGATCTCCACCACATGTCTGTTCCTGGCTCATCAGCTCTGGCGATGTCGCTCCCTTGCACTCAGAACCATCTCTCCATGATGAATGGCCCATCTCCAACTTGGAGTTTGTCTCCAGGTGGATATTTCTTCACTTTGTATCAGCTCGGGCTGCAGTGATACTTCTTTAACTGCACCAGCTAATGACGCAGCAGATGCTGACTTTTCTTCCCCCTCTTCGTCTTTCTCTCGCTTTTCCCTCTCTCTCTGCTCTTGGGACTGCGTGTTCCCAGTTCAGGGCTAGCTGCCTCCCTACTGCCTATTTGTTCCAGCAGCAGTAGATGAAATAAGGTGGAACTGGCAGAGAATGATGGAGATGTTGGCAGGCCTCACAGCAGCTCTCTCTCTCTCTCTCTCTCTCTCTCTCTCTCTCTCTCTCTCTCATATACACACACACACACACACTGCAAGGCTACCGAGGCCAAACCATCATTACACTGGAGGCACATACATTCTCACATTCTCAAAAAGTACACAGTGCACACACTCATTCTCTCTTGCACACCCACAAAGTGATCACTGCACAAAGAAAGACATAAAAGTCTGCCAGCTTCTTCTGATTTTTTTTTTTGTTTGTTTGTTTTGTTTCATTCCTTCTCCTCTTGCCGTCAGGTAATTTTACTTAATGCTGATTTGCACAGGGGCGGCACGGTGGTGTAGTGATTAGCGCTGTCGCCTCACAGCAAGAAGGTTCTGGGTTGGAGCCCCGTGGCTGACGGGGGCCTTTCTGTGTGGAGTTTGCATGTTCTCCCCGTGTCCGCGTGGGTTTCCTCCGGGTGCTCCGGTTTCCCCCACAGTCCAAAGACATGCAGGTTAGGTTAACTGGTGACTCTAAATTGACCGTAGGTGTGAATGTGAGTGTGAATGGTTGTTTGTCTCTATGTATCAGCCCTGCGATGATTTGGCGACTTGTCCAGGGTGTACCCCGCCTCTTGCCCATAGTCAGCTGGGATAGGCTCCAGCTTGCTCGCGACCCTGCACAGGATAAGTGGCTGCGGATAATGGATGGATGGATGATTTGCACAGTCTGAAAACACTGCTCTGATGAATTTCACTGTTTTCCACTTGTTTGATGAATCCCACACACACCTTCTCTTTCTCCTTTACTTGATTCTCTTCCATGCATCCACCTCATCTCACACACACTATCTCTTTTCTCTCTCCAATAAACGCAAACACCAAATGCACATGCGCCCTGGTTTCCTGCTCTTTTCCCATCTCTCTCTCTCTCTTTCATGTCCTACCCTTAAATCAGTCATCATGATCCTTATTCCAAGCTGCCAGTCCCTACCTATCGTGCTGTCCTCTGTAATTCACACATGCCTCATCAAGTTTGCCCTCCAATCTCAGCCTTGCTTTCCCTCTTTTCCCCTCTCATGTTAATTATCCTTGTGAGGGGGAATTCAGAGAGTGATTAACATCAAATCTGTACTTTATTAAAGCAGGAGTGTTCGTGGAAAGGTTTGGTGGGTGGACAGAACAGAACTGGCAGAGGGTACGTGCACGTGTAGGAAGGGGGTATAATTATTTCTGATATGAATCGATTTTTTTTTCCCCGATTGAGTTACTAGTCTGCAGAGCTTAAGTCATTTGTAATGGACATTGTACGCTGTTACAGTAGAGAAAACCTATTCAGTGATGGTAGGCTAATGCGATCAGCTGCATTTTAAGCTGCTGTTTTTGGGCCTCTGAAATTACATCTCCCTCAGAAGCCTCTTCCCGTTTAGATTTGATTAGAAGAGCGAACCATCCTCCTGCCTCTCCCCACTTCCTGCCACAGACGCACGACCTTTGTGTGTGTGTGTGTGTGTGGTGTTCAAACTGGAGACAGAGAGAAAGCAAGAGGGAAAGAGCATTCGATAAGAAGCACATCCTAAAGTTCTCTTCTCCTAACAGTAACTAGAAAAGCATGGCCCAGGGCTAAAAATTAACTTCAGTGCTTGGTCGCCACTCAGGCCAGTATCCCTGAATTCTTAGTGGCCCAGGCCAAAATAAAGTGGCCCTTAAATTTCCTCGAGTTGAACCAGTCTTGTAGTACTCAAGTCCGACTCGTGCCCTAATTTTAAGGACTCGTGACTCGACTTGGACTTGAGCACTGATGACTTGGACTCGGACCCGTGCATTAACTACATTCAGACTCGTAAATTGGACACGAGGACTCTGATTTTTTTCTTTATTTTTTTTAACATGCCATAATAATTTGGCATAAGATATTTATATTTATATCTACATTAATTTTTATCCTAATTTCATGCAAGAGAATACACATTAATCTGTTCATACGTCATGTTCAGGAACAAATTAACGTTAATGGCACTAAAACGCCTGGAGAGAACGACTCTAGGATTGTCTGCTTTGCTTATACAGACTTTTTGTGCAGTGGGGAAAAATGCACTGCTGTGTGTTCCATATGTAGAAGAACTATTGAGGAGACGACGGGGACAACCTCGAACTTCAATCGTCATTTGGTAAGACTCCACCCAGAGGAGTAAGTGAGACGCTATGTTCATTGCTCTGTTGATAGCGGGGCTTGCTTGCTGAGCGATGAACTAGCTAGTGTTAACCCTCTCTCATGTTATTTTCTCTGTTGATAGTGGGCGGGGCTTGCTGAGCGATGAACAAGCTTTTTATCTGTAGCCTATTAAGTAAAATGGGGCGGTCGAGTTAGTCCAACACAGTAGCAGAGACGCTTTCACATAAAGGCAGCACCAGCCAGCGTCAAATGGTGCAGTTGGAGTCTTGTTCTCGGACTCGACTCGGATCAATAGTGGACTCAACTCGAAATTTTCTTTAATGATTTGGACTTGGGGCAGCACGGTGGTGTAGTGGTTAGCGCTGTCGCCTCACAGCAAGAAGGTCCGGGTTCGAGCCCCGTGGCCGGCGAGGGCCTTTCTGTGCGGAGTTTGCATGTTCTCCCCGTGTCCGCGTGGGTTTCCTCCGGGTGCTCCGGTTTCCCCCACAGTCCAAAGACATGCAGGTTAGGCTAACTGGTGACTCTAAATTGACCGTAGGTGTGAGTGTGAATGGTTGTCTGTGTCTATGTGTCAGCCCTGTGATGACCTGGCGACTTGTCCAGGGTGTACCCCGCCTTTCGCCCGTAGTCAGCTGGGATAGGCTCCAGCTTGCCTGCGACCCTGTAGAACAGGATAAAGCGGCTACAGATAATGAGATGAGATGAGATGAGATGAGACTTGGACTTGACTCGGACTTGAACACTGGGGACTCGAGACTGGACTCGGACTCACGGTGTTTCACTTATGCCCCCAGAAATGGATTAATCAACAACATTAATTATATGTAATTGTTGTTTAGATATTGTACATTATTCAAACATTACACTACATTAGTCATTTAGTTGACATTTTTATTCAAAGTGACCTAACTAAGTGCATGTAAGCCAAGAGAATCCAAGCGTGACCAGTGCTGAAGTACTAGTGTAAACAAATCGCCTACAAATACCATCCAATATCTGGAATGATCAGGGTAGTTAAGAAGTTGAAGACGCTTGGACAAATACAGAGACAAGGAATTATTTGAGTGTGGTATGTTTCTTGTTTCCAAACTTTGACAGCATTTGCATCTGCATTAAAATGGTTAGCCTCTGCTTCTCTGACCTAGCTTTTGCTTCTTGAGCCGATACAAGAGACATCATGGTACAGTAGGCTGCTAGAGTTCTATTAGACTGGAGCTAGGGGCTTATGGTTAATATGGTTATAGTTATGGTTATGGTATTTGTCGGACACTTTTGTCCAAAGTGACTTAGAATATATAAACACTATTAATAAACCAATACAAGAATACAGTTGCTCTACTCTGACAGAGCCTACCTTCCAGATGATAGCTGCTGCATGACTGCAGGATTTCCCTTTTTTTGCTCTGGCTCGGCTCAACCTCAGCCTTGAAGCAAACAAACTCGCCCTCTCTTTTACACATACCGTACACTACCGTTCAAAAGTTTGGGGTCACCCAGACAATTCTGTGTTTTCCATGAAAAGTCACACTTTTATTTACCACCATAAGTTGTAAAATGAATAGAAAATATAGTCAAGACATTTTTCTGGCCATTTTGAGCATTTAATCGACCCCACAAATGTGATGCTCCAGAAACTCAACCTGCTCAAAGGAAGGTCAGTTTTATAGCTTCTCTAAAGAGCTCAACTGTTTTCAGCTGTGCTAACATGATTGTACAAGGGTTTTCTAATCATCCATTAGCCTTCTGAGGCAATGAGCAAACACATTGTACCATTAGAACACTGGAGTGAGAGTTGCTGGAAATGGGCCTCTATACACCTATGGAGATATTGCACCAAAAACCAGACATTTGCAGCTAGAATAGTCATTTACCACATTAGCAATGTATAGAGTGGATTTCTGATTAGGTTAAAGTGATCTTCATTGAAAAGAACAGTGCTTTTCTTTCAAAAATAAGGACATTTCAAAGTGACCCCAAACTTTTGAACGGTAGTGTAATTTTGCCAATTTTATTACTGTGTAGATAATTGTACGCCTCCATGCTTTTGTAGTTCTTTAGCTCCTCGCCATCAACACCCTCACTCAGAATAAAATAACTGACAATGTCAGTGTAGCTGATGTCGGGCCACAACTTCATGTCATCTATTCATTTCGTGAGGGTAGATATATGGGGCACTTTGATTGTATTACCCCCGGAGCACATCAGAAAATCGGACCCGTGTAACCATCTTTTTTAGTCTTCTTTACATTAGCTACAAATGTCACCACAGTGGAGCGGAAGAAGCATACCAGCTTCTGCTATGACGCAGCAATGAATCATGGGAAAGGTCAGAGTTGGGGAAAGTTGTGGATATCGTGGAACGATCTGAAAACTCACAAACGGCTTTGAATTTTGCACTTTAGAACTAAACTTTTACTATAATTCACGAACTTAGAGTTGAGGAAAGGAAAGCGAAGAAAAGAAAGCTACTCCAAGGAAGGAACGTTTTATTTAATTTTTATTGTAATTTTTTTTTTGTAATTCTCAAATCGTAGTCACCCTTTCGGACGATCAAACCTCAACTTTTAGTGGCCTTGGTCAGTTTTCGCCACTAGCGACCGTGCGACCGCCAAGTTTCAACCCTGATGACTCTGTAAATAATAACCCACCCATGACTTTCTGTCTCCTTGTTCTTTTAGAGAGCCATCACTGTTTCTCACTCCCATTGCAGGCAATGATTATCACAGGGTGGCCTGCTCCATTTCACTGAAATGTTTACAACTAAGCCATAATGATTTCTTTCTCAGCTCTCAGGAAGTGCCATAATTGTGCAGTCTATACGCATACATAACACTAATACATGTAATCTGCAGTTATGTTTAATAAGCATTCCCAGCTTGGAAAGATGTTACACCTTGGCACTCTAATGCACTCAACTTTAAGGGATAATGGCATTGAATGAAGTAATGAATGCATGGAAATGGAAATACTGTCATCATGAGTAGTCACAGACCAGCATTACACACACACACACACACACACACACACACACACACACACACACACACACACACACACATTTTGTGAACTTGGCAAGCTCTTTATCATTGGCAAGTTCATAAAGTCCAGCGTGTGGGAACATATTTATTTCCTCACTAGTTTCCTCACCTCCAGGGAGAGCATTGGCAAAAGCATGTCCGTTTTGGGAGAATAAGTGTGCAGAGGAACGGCGGGTATTAAGCAGTGTTGGACAGAGAGAGAGAGAAGCCCACACCCTGCAGCAAGTGTGAAGAAATTTGTCTTTAGGGACTGCTTTCCATATGCAGAGTTTAGTCCGTTTGAATCAAACCCTGATGCATTTTCTCCCTTGGTGAGTTTTGCTTAGGCTGGTGAGAACACAAGCAATCGCACTTAGATGCGGATGAAAACTACTGGTCCTTGGCCATCTGACCAAGGTGGTCTTGCTTACAAGTGAACTCAGGCACAGTTCGATTACACTGAGAAAGTCAATCAATCCAATGCAGGAAGTAAAGTCAGCGTGCTGTGTATAATGCAGTGGCAAACCATTACTATTAGAGCTAGGACTTGAGCTCAGCCAAAACTTAGCCAGACACACCAAAAAAGCAACAGGGCAAAGGACTTTGCAAGGGATTAGTGGCAGGCTGCCAAGTAGCTCTGTTGTGTGTACAACCCCGATTCCAAAAAAGTTGGGACAAAGTACAAATTGTAAATAAAAACGGAATGCAATGATGTGGAAGTTTCAAAATTCCATATTTTATTCAGAATAGAACATAGATGACATATCAAATGTTTAAACTGAGAAAATGTATCATTTAAAGAGAAAAATTAGGTGATTTTTAAATTTCATGACAACAACACATCTCAAAAAAGTTGGGACAAGGCCATGTTTACCACTGTGAGACATCCCCTTTTCTCTTTACAACAGTCTGTAAACGTCTGGGGACTGAGGAGACAAGTTGCTCAAGTTTAGGGATAGGAATGTTAACCCATTCTTGTCTAATGTAGGATTCTAGTTGCTCAACTGTCTTAGGTCTTTTTTGTCTTATCTTCCGTTTTATGATGCGCCAAATGTTTTCTATGGGTGAAAGATCTGGACTGCAGGCTAGCCAGTTCAGTACCCGGACCCTTCTTCTACGCAGCCATGATGCTGTAATTGATGCAGTATGTGGTTTGGCATTGTCATGTTGGAAAATGCAAGGTCTTCCCTGAAAGAGACGTCGTCTGGATGGGAGCATATGTTGCTCTAGAACCTGGATATACCTTTCAGCATTGATGGTGTCTTTCCAGATGTGTAAGCTGCCCATGCCACACGCACTAATGCAACCCCATACCATCAGAGATGCAGGCTTCTGAACTGAGCGCTGATAACAACTTGGGTCGTCCTTCTCCTCTTTAGTCCGAATGACACGGCGTCCCTGATTTCCATAAAGAACTTGAAATTTTGATTCGTCTGACCACAGAACAGTTTTCCACTTTGCCACAGTCCATTTTAAATGAGCCTTGGCCCAGAGAAGACGTCTGCGCTTCTGGATCATGTTTAGATACGGCTTCTTCTTTGAACTATAGAGTTTTAGCTGGCAACGGCGGATGGCACGGTGAATTGTGTTCACAGATAATGTTCTCTGGAAATATTCCTGAGCCCATTTTGTGATTTCCAATACAGAAGCATGCCTGTATGTGATGCAGTGCCGTCTAAGGGCCCGAAGATCACGGGCACCCAGTATGGTTTTCCGGCCTTGACCCTTACGCACAGAGATTCTTCCAGATTCTCTGAATCTTTTGATGATATTATGTACTGCAGATGATATGTTCAAACTCTTTGCAATTTTACACTGTCGAACTCCTTTCTGATATTGCTCCACTATTTGTCGGCGCAGAATTAGGGGGATTGGTGATCCTCTTCCCATCTTTACTTCTGAGAGCCGCTGCCACTCCAAGATGCTCTTTTTATACCCAGTCATGTTAATGACCTATTGGCAATTGACCTAATGAGTTGCAATTTGGTCCTCCAGCTGTTCCTTTTTTGTACCTTTAACTTTTCCAGCCTCTTATTGCCCCGTCCCAACTTTTTTGAGATGTGTTGCTGTCATGAAATTTCAAATGAGCCAATATTTGGCATGAAATTTCAAAATGTCTCACTTTCGACATTTGATATGTCGTCTATGTTCTATTGTGAATACAATATCAGTTTTTGAGATTTGTAAATTATTGCATTCCGTTTTTATTTACAATTTGTACTTTGTCCTAACTTTTTTGGAATCGGGCTTGTAGTTGTTGATGTTGATTTTAAACGTAATTAAGTAAATTACTCGGAAATGAATACTTAAGTCTGAGTGAAAAATACTCTGGCGAGCGTGCATGGAAGAAGAGTCTGGAGACAGAAATCTTAGTTTCTCGGTCGTTAGTCTGTGCTACTTGCTCTCGATATAGCACTGGCTTGACTGCTTTATTAGCATTCACTAACACTACTGATGAACGCTACACCGGCTGGAAGGTGACTTCACTGCTGCACTGACTGCCTGATTCGCAGTTAAACTCGTGCTGACCTTCGAGCAGGCTGAGGGCGATAAATTTTTGGTCCCTCCCACTATAAATCAAAATCGGATTGGTTAATCCATCTGTCACTTCCTACATCAACATACACTGCCATGGCCTTCTGTCCTGGCAATGAAGTCCTAACCAATGAATGAGCCAGCTCTAAACTCTTCTCAGCCTAGAGACAACAAACAAAACAAATCTCATTGGATAACTTAGTTTTAATGTTTTCAGGACAGTAACCCTTTCATTTGTGGAGCAAATTTGATAGAAATTGAGGCCAAATTAAAATTAGAAGAAAATAATTATCATGAAATTATGAAAGAATGAAAGCAATTAAAGAATTAAAGAAATTAAATATAACATTGGAAATGCTGATATGTTTAGGCTTTCTCTGAAGGCCTCGAAGGCCCTGACGGTTCCCCTCTGGTAGAATGGGATGTGGGCAGCATTTTTTTTTGTAGAAACTGAGCCATGAGGTGAAAAATGAGCCATAGGACAGAGCCATAGCATTGAAGAAATGCTCCAGACATTTGTGTTCTGGACATTTTGACCAAAAAGGAAAGAGATCAAATAAAAGTTGGATGAAAATAATAATAAGAATTGTACAGTCCCTTCTGAAAATATTGGAATGGCAAGGCCAATTCTTTTGGTTTTGCTTTACACCGAAGACATTTGGATTCGAGATCAAAATATGATGGATTGGAATTTCAGCTTTAAATCCCTGATATCTACATCTGTATGTGCTAAACGGCATAAAATATGACACCTTTTGTTTGAGCCCATCCATTTTTCAAGTGATCAAACCTACTGAAACCTGTGACTGACTGGTGTTTCTTGTTGACCAGATGTGTCCTGTTAGTTGATTGTTTAAACAGTTATTAGTTCTGAATATCTACTCTTGGACTGAGCCCTGGGTTTCACCTGTGAAGACTGCATTTGTTGTTAAGAATACATCAACATGAAGACCAGAGTGCTGTCTATAGGAGAAAAGCAAACCATTTTAAAGCTGAGAGAAGAGGGAAAATCACTTAGAGCCATTGCACAAGCATTGGGCATCACCAGTACAACAGTTTGGAATATCCTGAAAAAGAAAGAAACCACTGGCGTACAAACAACCAGGGTGGCCAAGGGAAAACAACAAAAACAGCAGTTGATGACAGGAACACTGTGAAAGCTGTGAAGAAAACCCAAAAACAACAGTCAGTGATCTCACCAACAACCTCCATAGAGCATGGGAATGTATCACAATCCACCATTCGAAGAAGACTTTGAGAACAGAATTATAGAAACCATGTGTAGTTCGTCCTTCAATGTCGAAGATGACCATAGTTTCATCTCTGCAATTATCAGTGTTCATTGTTGTGGGTTCGAAGATGGCTGATAAGTCCAATCCTCGCATGGAACGTCCTTCCACGTTTCGGACAAGACGGTCCGGATGGAGCTGTTTCCGATGCTTCTCTCTCCTTTCGCTTTGCCCTCTTTTGTTTTGCCAGGCAGATAAAATTTTCCTCATGTTTCTTTGCTCCCAAGTTTACTCTAGATCGCCAGGCACTTCGGTCAAGTGCTAGATCTTCCCATGTGTTAGGTTCGATGTGGAACAGCTTGGTGGATACTTTCAGGGAGTCTTTGTACCGCTTTTTCTGACCACCTCTGGAGCGTGAGCCATTTTTTAGCTCTCCGTACAAGAGCTGTTTCGGGATTCGGGTGTCATCCATTCTTCTAACGTGACCAGCCCAGCGGAGTTGGCCTGAACGCAGCATGGTGTCGATGCTGTACATATTGGCACGGCTCAGGACCTCGGTATCTGGAATCTTGTCCTGCCATCTGATACACAGAATTTTCAGGAGGCATACTGTGTGGAAGTGGTTTAGTTTCTTGGTGTGTCTTTGGTATACCGTCCAGGTCTCGCTTGCATAGAGTAAGATTGTCAGTACAACTGCTCTGTACACACTGAGCTTTGTCGCTGTGGTAATGCCTCGGCGGCCCCATACAGTTTTACTCAGGCGTCCAAAGGCTGAGCTTGCTTTAGCTATGCAAGAGTTGACTTCATCATCAATGTAGACATTTCTGGATAGGGTGCTTCCAAGGTAAGTAAACTTCTCCACAGGTTTGAGGCGCTCAGACTTGATGTAGATGTTCGGAGCAATGTAAGGGCTGTTTGGTGCTGGTGATGCATGTGACAACTTTGGTTTGACGATAAGCACTAAGAAAACTGAGGTCATGTTCCAACCAGCACCAAACCAGCACCAAACAAAACCATACCATAAGATGCGAACCACTCATCAGCAAGAAGAATCTGAGGCCAGATTAGACGAGGCAAATTGGACAGAGATGAGCCACAGAAGTTCTGGAACCAAGCTTGATCTCTACTAAAGTGATGGGAAGGAGAAATTATGGCAAACGAAAGGATCTTCTCATGATCTAAAACATACAAGCTTATCAGTCAAGCACAGTGGTAGTACCATTACTTGGGCTTGCATGGCTGCTTCTGGAACAGTCTCACTAATCTTTATTGATAATATTACTCATGACGGTAGCAGCAGAATGAATTCAGAAGTCTACAGAAACATTCTGTCTACCAATTTACAGAGAAATGGGAGGAACTTGATCATCAATGACCCAAAACACACTGCCAACACAACAAAGGACTTCATCAGGGGATAAAAGTGGAAGTTTTTAGACTGACTGTGTTGAGTGCATGGTATAGGTGACTCAAGGTTCTAACTAAACCAAAACATCAGCATGGTGGCAGCAGTCATAATGGCCGGGGGTTCAGGGGCCGCCTTGGGCCCCTGAAAGCTCACGGGTTCTACATGCTCAGAAATACATTCTAGTGCATTTCCTGGCGCTTGCAGGCCTCCCTGAAAGTCACTCTTTTTTGGTAATATTAATGACTTTTTTTTTTGCCAAAAGTTTCTGTGATTGTTTTTGGTTGAAGACTTATTATAATTTATATTCAACTATATTGGTGACATATTTATGGAATAAGAATAAAACAACCAGTTGATGTTCACCACGTGTCTGCTTTATTTTCAGCTTCAGCCATTCAATTACAATACGTGACTATCCACATTGGGGCAGCACGGTGGTGTAGTGGTTAGCACTGTCTCCTCACACCAAGAAGGTCCTGAGTTCGAGCCAAGCGGCCGACGAGGGCCTTTCTGTGTGGAGTTTGCATGTTCTCCCCGTGTCTGCGTGGGTTTCCTCCGGGTGCTCCGGTTTCCCTCACAGTCCAAAGACATGCAGGTTAGGTTAACTGGTGACTCTAAATTGACCGTAGGTGTGAATGTGAGTGTGAATGGTTGTCTGGGTCTATGTGTCGGCCCTGTGATGACCTGGCGACTTGTCCAGGGTGTACCCCACCTCTCACCCGTAGTCAGCTGGAATAGGCTCCAGCTTGCCTGCAACCCTGTAGGACAGGATAAGCGGCTGCAGATAATGGATGGTTGGATGATTGGACTATCCAGATCTAACTCAGGGACCGGCACATATTACGTGCATGGTGCGTAAGTGCCTCTTAACACGGGTGGCACTTTACCACGAACACAGCATAAGGAAAGAGGTAAACCGGACTAGCATGATCAGTGACCATCTCCACAGAGAACTGCTCAGGCCGTTATGCACCGGGCGCTTGCGTAGACGGGGAGTGGACTATGTCCGAATAGAGAACGTTTGCATTGTGGCACGCCGCTGCCACGTGGGGATAACAAGAGAAAATTAAACAAAAGTCCACATTTTCAAGATTGACAAGTCTTTTTATTAGTGTAGAGGCAACTTTTACAGGTGTGTTGGCAATATTGTGGGCATAGTGGTAAGGAAACTTTGTGTATCGGCCCAATGCTCTAAAAAGGCCTAGTTAGAACCCTGGTGATTATGCTGTGTGTGTGGTATAGGTGACTGGCTTGCTAGGTAACTGCGATGCTGCAGGGTGGGGCTGGGAGTGTGTGTGTGTGTGTGTGTGGTTGGAGGGGTGACAGCTGAGCTCTTGCCCTTGAGTTCCCTCAACACAATCGGGGGGTGGGGGCGGGGTTCTTATTCTGCTGATACAGCAGTCTCGCCCTCTACCACTGCACTGCAATGCTCCTTACTCTTGTCTCTTAACACACACACACACCAATCTTTATGGAGGAACAGCCCGGTCACCTTCTCCGTTGTTAAATTTAATACTGCACAGAGAGGAAGGGAGAAAATCAGGAGGCAGAAAAATGAGAGGGCAAAATAAAAAAAAGGAATGGAAAGACAGAAGTAGAGGTGGCCCTTTCATGCAATTGGGGATTGTCATTGTACAGAACGATACACAAGTGTGTGTACAGGGGCACATGGAGGAGGAGAGCAAGCAAAGGGTAGCAGTGTATATCAGGTGCTGCTGAGAACAAATTCAGTGTGTTTGCTCCTGCTGAAGTAAAAGGCATGACACAGGTATAAGCATACACAGAGAGTCTGATGGCTCATTAACTCACTGGCCACCTTTTCCTAGCTATACTTCATTCACACTTACATTTTGAAATAGGCTTCTGCTACACACACACACACACACACACACACACACACACACACACACACACACACACACACACGAACGACAGAGCACCATAACTGCTACGTTTAATTCCTAACATGAAGTAATGTCCTTGTGTTTAATGACATATTTAACAGTTATTCCACAAAATCGAGTCGTACATGAGCTGATAGCCGACGAGGCACTTAGTGCCGAGTTGGCTATAAGCCATGTACAGCGAGATTGAGCGGAATAACTGTTTTATTCTATCCACATTCACTGGATTTTGAGAAAAAGATCATTTTTATTTTTATTTTTTTGCAAATTCGATAAATAAAAACTTTATACTAAACGTCTGACAGAATCCTTTCCGCTTAGAATGTAAACAAATCGGCGAAATGACCGTAGCAATCTGTGAAAAATGCTACAATAATAATGCTTGAAAAATTTTTTTAAAGATATGTTCTTACCATCAAATACTTTAATTCCATATTTTGTTGCTTTTTTTGGGGTTTTGTTTTCGAGTAGAGTTTTTATTTCATCCTCGGTTGGTTCAGCAACACGATCCGCCATTTTGTTTTTCTCTACTCACGGTATATGAGCTGATAGCCTAGTAGTAGAGTTGCCAATCAGAGCATGTGATTGCTCATATACAGTGAATGTGGATAGAAGAAATGAAGATATGCACGTAACCAACTTCGGGCTCTATTTTCATAGCACGCACATAAATCAAAGTCATAAGATATATATTAGACAGTAAAAGAATGGGCTGTGGTGGCTCAACAGTTAAGGCTTTTGAGTTACTGATTAGAAGGTTGGGATTTCAAGCCGCAAGCTGCCTTTGTTGACTTGCTGACTTTAGGGCTGCAGTTGACTTGCTGACTCTGGGACTACGGTTGTCGTGAACGGTTTTGCGCTCGGGTTTTTCCTTCGGTGGGGGGTTTATAGCGTCAACGAAGCTGACTTTATGTTAGGACTGTTAATGTTATAGTCATGTTGTCTGTTATCACCCAAATGAGGATGGGTTCCCTTTTGAGTCTGGTTCCTCTCGAGGTTTCTTCCTCATGTCGTCTGAGGGAGTTTTTCCTTGCCACCGTCGCCACAGACTTGCTCATTGGGATAAAATTAGCTCATATTTTAAGTCGTTCAAATTCTGTAAAGCTGCTTTGCGACAATGTTTATTGTTAAAAGCGCGATGCAACTTGACTTGGATCCTTGAGGAAAGCCCTTAACCAGCTATCTCATGGCTGACCCTGCTCTCTGACCCCTGCTTCCCATCAAGTTGGGACATGTGAAGAAAAATTATCACTGTGCTGTTATGTATGTATGACAGATAAGGCTTCTTCTAAAAAGCTTTCTTCAAAAGTTGACACCTGCCTTGTGCTTGTTCAATATCCCATTTCAAAGTCGGTCCCCCTTTGCATTAGATCCATTTTTTTGAGAAGGCTTTCCATTAGATTTTGAAACGTGGCTTTGGGAATTTCCCATTCAACCACAAGACCAGTTGGTGTCCTAGAGTAATCTAGAACTTTAACAGATTTCCAACGCTTTCTGGAGGCCGATGAGTGGCGTTGTTTAGTTGTAGGCCACATTCCAGTTTTCTTTGTAATGCTTTGAATGTTAGGAGGAACAAGTAAGAGAGATATTGCTTTGATGCAGGCAACCATTTCATCCAGTCAACACTGGACAGGCAGGTAGAACAGACAAGCATCCAGATCTGGCCACCATTTGCTGACCTTTCAGCCCGTAGAGCACCTGTTCAATTCCCGGGATCATAACATTATCAGACAATGTGACTCCTTTCATGCCAACGGCTAGCAGGTCTTTGTTGTGAATGTAAGAGCATTTTACAAGAATATTTTCATAGGTTAACTGGCTCTCTGCATGCTAAACTCAGGGAACAGAACAAGTGATAGAAGATCACCATTCTTGAGGGTTTGATGGAGATTATTAACACTGACCTAAATGAGGGCCTTTATTTCATTTCATACATTAGTGTTTTGCATGATCATTAAACAGTAACCTCAGGTATTGTCCCTCCCCAGATTCAGTGCAATGAGAGCCTAATAAACATTCTCATACTCCAGAGATATTCAGCTAAAATTTATGAAGGTCCTGTTACATAAAATTCCTTACGTATCAAACTGTCCTGCCACAATACACATTTACAGGTCTTCGTAAAACAATACCTATCTATATTTTGTGCTGTTTTGCGTGCTTCACTATGACTTTATCAGAAATTGCTTCCAGCGTGAAGCTACAGGTAGCATATTTTTCCCCATATATCACTCGCAAAGAATTTAGAATTTTATACTGAGCCATCATGCAGATTACAAATAAACAAACGTCCAGACTAATCTGGCAGCAGTACAAAAATAGCGAATGTTCTTAATATCCTATTAGAAGGCCCATATGAATAACTTAAAACCATTCATTTCCTGAGCTGCTCTTCATCTTCATTTTGTTTATCGTGTGAATCTGAGAGACCCACAGCCACTGTTTTGTTGAACATGAAGCCTAATTTATGCTCAACGGAACTGCACCTGCATGAAGGGACACATCAACAAAATTGCTCAGTCACATTTTGTAAGTGCTTTATAACTACTTTTCCATCAGAGGTACCATGCTGTTCTGGCATTGTTCACATCATTTTTAATGAGAAGAGCCTCCAACAGCCCTAAGGCAACATGTGTCGCACTCGTAAGGCAGATACTACACCAAGCAAGTAGTCTTTGTACTTTTGCTAAACCTTAATAGAAATGGCATTTGAAAATCCCTTCCTGTTGACAGATTTCTACTGGTGGCTCATTTGTACCATTCCACCACCCCCGAGTCGAGATCCTTCTCTATAGAGAACACAGTTTGTTTCCCCTTTCTGTTTGGAGAACTTGAATAACAAACCAAATCCAAGATGCCTGAGAGCATAGAATTCTGCTGTGTGAACAAACTACTTGCCAGAAATGACCAGCTAGTCCACCGCCAGTGCCTGCTCTGTGCACTGTGCAGTCTTGTGGACTCTGCTAGTCCTGTGCCAGGGCTCTCCTGCCGCACTTAGCAGGATGAATTGTGCAGGCTGCAGCTGGCCCTTTTGAAAAGCTGGCAAGGGCCTGGCCGCTCCAATCTCCTTCCTGTCAAACTCACTACACGAGTTAATAGTATACAAGCTGAACCGCCCACTGCCCGCTGCCCACCCTGGGTGCACATCTTTGTGTTTGTAGGCTGTCGGTCACAGAGAAAGCTCAAACACTTACACACGTGCATTTGTTATCAGTGTTTTGGGCTGTGCCTAGACGTGAGGATCATGGGCCTTACTTGGTGATGTATGGGTAAAGAGATTAAAAAAAAACATTTAAAATAATATTGGCTGGCTTTGAGTGGTATATCAGATATATTCCATTCAGCTAGCATGATATTGAACGAGTCAAAGACGAGTTCAATATCATGCTAGCTGAATGGAATATATCTGATATACCTCCAAAAAAAAGCCAGCCAATATTATTATTATTATTATAATACATACACATTCTCTTCATATCAGCATTCTCGAAGGCTAATGCTAACTTACCTGCGACTTGGCACTGTTAGCGTGGCAGTGCAGTCACCTTCCAGCTGGTGTAGCGTTCATCAGTAGTCTTAGCGAATGCTAATAAAGCAGTCAAGCCAGTGCTAGCAAGAGCAAGTAGCGCAGGCTTACGACTGAGAAACTATGATTTCTGTCTCCAGACTCTTCTTCCACGTACGCTCGCCCCCGTATTTTTCACTCAGACTTAAGTATTCATTTCTCTCTGTAATTTACTTAGTTACTTTTAAAATCAACATTGATAGCTACACACAACGGAGCAACTTGGCAACCAAAATTCTCTCTAAATCTTCCATATTTAACGAAGCAAACCTGGCGGCCATGTTTGTTTACAAATTGTCACAGGCGTTCACTAGCGCCGAAGTTGTACGTCTCCAACATGTCTCTTTTCCAGTTTTTTGATATCCGTTGGTATTTTTTTTTCTTGTAAATATGCGTGAAGAATAATGAAGTTTTGGTAGCCTTTCGGATGTTCAACACATCTTTCTCTTTCCCGGCGAGTACAGAAATGGTTGTGCGCATGCGCAGAAGAACAGTTTCTCACTGGATATTTGCGCTCCGATGTGTGACGTCATGTTGTCTTGACAACGTGCAGTATTATAATATTGCATGCTCATTCTTCATTGGGTAGAGTGGCGTAATACACGTAGGATAAGCGATATGATGACAATATTGCATGCTCTCGAACCAAATGAATGAAACCTGCTAGAAGGGAATAGAACACGTTTTTATTCCATGGAAAAAGTGGTCTGTGTGTATAATAATTGAGAATAGAGGATGGAGTGGCGGCACGGTGGTGTAGTGGTTGGCACTGTCACCTCACAGCAAGAAGGTTCTGGGTTCGAGCCCAGCGGCCGACGGGGGCCTTTCTGTGTGGAGTTTTCATGTTCTCCCCGTGTCTGCGTGGGTTTCCTCCGGGTGCTCCGGTTTCCCCCACAGTCCAAAGACATGCAGGTTAGGCTAATTGGTGGCTCTACATTGACTGTAGGTGTGAATGCGAGTGTGAATGGTTGTGTCTCTATGTGTCAGCCCTGCGATGGCCTGGTGACTTGTCCAGGGTGTACCCCGCCTCTCGCCCGTAGTCAGCTGGGATAGGCTCCAGCTTGCCCGCGACCCTGTACAGGATAAGTGGCTACGGATAATGGATGGATGGAGTGAGAGGGAGATTCAGAGAAAGAAGTTGGAAGAGAGATGGCGTGAGAGAGGAGGAATGATAGAGAGGTTTTGGTGTTTGACAGAGGAGAGGTTATCACCCATAGTCCACCCCATCACACACCTTGAGACAGAGCTGATGTTTTAAGATTGTATATCTGACATCTCCATAAACAGATTCATTTAAGCCTTTTCGAACTTTGTTCTTCCATGTCTATGAATTTCAATTTATTTGCTGTTTGTTTTCATCAGTAAACAGATCCAATAATGAGCTTTGCTTGTTTTCATTATCATACACAATTGCACTCATAGGTTCCCTGAACTTTTTCCCTAATTTAGTCTTGGCCAATTCCCAATGACCAATCAGGGCTCCACCTATCATACAACAGCTACTAACGCAAGAGGGTGAAGGACAGAGGTGGACAGTAACGAAGTACATTTACTTGAGTACTGTACTGAAGTACACTTTTTGAGTATCTGTACTTTACTTGAGTATTTTTTTTTAAACTTATGACTTTAACTTCACTACATTTGAAAGGCAAATATCTTACTTTTCACTCCACTACATTTCTGTCAATGTCCTCGTTACTCGTTACTATGAAGTGGCTTTGAAAGTGGATGTTTTTTTCTTCTTTTTTTCTAAAATGCGATTGGTTTTTTCACAGGTGACAGTGAGACAGTAATCACTAGGGTCATGTCCATATACTGTATAAAATCAAGTTCAGTGATTTCTCAGCAGCGTTATTTGAACATGTTCAGTCAATGGCAGAATGGAAGGAGGCGGTTCTTCTGGGGAATGCACGCACCCATGGCTTTACCTAGAACCCATGTTTCAGATTTCTGAAAGGATTAAAGACTTGTTTTGTCTTAAATGTTTGCTTTGTTTGCCGAAAACGAGCCACATCACGGCCTACAAAAACTCGCCATCTGACCTGCAGGAGCATACTGCGGTATATAAACATTTTATTCCAAGAGAAAGCTTGCAATGAAGTTTTATGTGCTTTTAGAACTAGCGATAATCTTGCAATAGCTATGCAGTCTGGTTAGTCAAATGACTTTCTATGGATTTGCCCACCAAGTCGTCCACGGCTAACGTTTACACATAGCTAGTTAACTTGGACCCTGTTAGCATGTAAAAACGGAGTTACGCTAACATGAATAACGTTAACTTATCTGAAGTCCTTTCAGAAATATGTTTTAGCATAATCTTGCCAAATAAACAGAATGTAGAAATCTTTCTTTTCTAGTAGCATTAGCTACCCAGTATGATTTCGAGTTTGAAAAGAGTTTGCTAGCATGTCAGGTGGAGCTTCACTGACTAGCTAGCTTAACGTTAAACCACCATGATGGCACAGCATGCGCTTATTTTGTGAATTCACATTTCTGTCTTTGGTAACGGCATTCGGTTTTGTAAGCGTTGTCAATAATACAACAATGCATTGATAGAAAATGTACTTTTAATACTTAAGTATTTTTAAAAGCAAGTACTTCAGTACTTTAACTTAAGTAAAAATTTGACTGGACAACTTTCACTTGTATCGGAGTAACATTTGAACAGTGGGATCTGTACTTTGACTTCAGTAATGAAGTTGGGTGCTTTGTCCACCTCTGGTGAAGGCTACAATGTGCTTGAATCCAGCCAACCTACATGTTTTCCATTTTCTGCATACCTGGAGAAAAGTGCTATCCATCCCCTTCTGCATGCATGAGCTCACAGACACCCATGACTGGCTAGTGTCGCTGTGATTGACAGGAGAGAGAGTAGGTCACCCTGAGAGCATGGCTAATTCTGGTCTCTTGGACTTCCGGTCATCAGTGGTTGTGTTATTGTCAGGATTCGAACATATGCTTTTTGAAAGCTCAGCATTTTAATTTCCATCTGAATCCATAAAAGCAGTAATAATTTACTTCAAGTTTAACATGACCTTCATGAACAAATTTAGTGACCTATGAATGAACGCTTTGGTATAGGTTCTTGCCATCCATTATTTGTTATTGCTCTCTGGTGATGTTCGGAAGTACACATTTTTTGTGCATTGTGACACCTTATCATGGAGGATAATGAGAATAATACAGTGGATAGCATTGCCGCCTTACAATTACAGGATCCCTGGTTCGACCCTGAGCTCAGGTTACTGTGTGTGTGGAGTTTCACATGTTCTCCCCATGTCCATGCGGGTTTTCTCCAGGTTCTCTGATTTTCCCCACAGCATCCAAAAATAATTGTGGTGAATTGGCTGAACCTAATGGACCCTTGGTGTGAATACGTGTGTGTATGAATTGTGCCCCATCCGGGGTGAAGTTTCATGCCTTGTGCCCGGTGTTCACGGGGATAGGCTCCTTATCCATCACAACCCTGACTAGGTCAAAATGTTGCTGAAAATGAATGAATGAGTGAGATTTTAGTGTCCTTGTTTAACACATCAAGCTTGAACATTACTAATTTGAATTTTAATCAACATTTGTTCATCTTGTTGTACTATTTTTATCATTTTGGTAAACAATGACCATATTATTAACCAATTTGGTAATACTTTATTTTAAGGAACAGTACAGTATAAGGGGGTAATTCAGGTCTTGTTATTTGTTTAATAAAACTCAAATTAGGTGCTTGAAAAATATTTATTCAGTATGCGTTAGTTTTTATTAATAAAGACCTGTATAACCGCATCACCTTGTTTTGCAACCTATAGAGATCTTGCATGTGACGTCACAGCCGATCCAGATTGTGACAGACGCCATCGTGTCGGTCAAACGCCATATTCCGCCTTCTACTTCTACTTCTGGTTCTACTTCTGCTTTTACTTCTACCTTTTCTTCTGGAAAACCCTACTATATACAATTCTACTACAACGGCTGTGGCTACAAGCTCTCCCTATCTGTGCACGTTTTTTATGTTTTTTGTGTGTATTTTTGCGTGTTGTTCGTCTGTACCGGACTTCAATATCCACTACAACCGTATGGACTTACTGGACATTGGTTTCCAGCAGAAAATGACGGTTTGTAGCGATTTCCATCGCATGCACAACATTCCGGACTGAACAGCGAGGGAAAGTTGATGAGGTAATCATACACGTCCGGGTATTCCGCTGGCAGTTCAAAATCCGGTCAAAACTCCGTCCGGAAAGCCATAAGGGTCACAAATCTGTAGATCGTTTATTTTAGACATATATCTAGTTACAGTGGTGCTTGAAAGTTTGTGAACCCTTTAGAATTTTCTGTATTTCTGCATAAATATGACCTAAAACATCATCAGATTTTCACACAAGTCCTAAAAGTAGATAAAGAGAACCCAGTTAAACAAATGAGATAAAAATATTATACTTGGTCATTTATTTATTGAGGAAAATGATCCAATATTACATATCTGTGAGTGGCAAAAGTATGTGAATCTTTGCTTTCAGTATCTGGTGTGACCCCCTTGTGCAGCAATGACTGCAAGTAAACATTTCCGGTAACTGTTGATCAGTCCTGCACACCGGCCTGGAGGAATTTCAGCCCATTCCTCCGTACAGAACAGCTTCAACTCTGGGATGTTGGTGGGTTTCCTCACATGAACTGCTCGCTTCAGGTCCTTCCACAACATTTCAATTGGATTAAGGCCAGGACTTTAACTTGGCCATTCCAAAACATTAACTTTATTCTTCTTTAACCATTCTTTGGTAGAACGACTTGTATGCTTAGGGTCGTTGTTTTGCTGCATGACCCACCTTCTCTTGAGATTCAGTTCATGGACAGATGTGACATTTTCCTTTAGAATTCTCTGGTATAATTCAGAATTCATTGTTCCATCAATGATGGCAAGCTGTCCTGGCCCAGATGCAGCAAAACAGGCCCAAACCATGATACTACCACCACCATGTTTCACAGTTGAGATAAGGTTCTTATGCTGGAATGCAGTCTTTTCCTTCTCCAAACATAATGCTTCTCATTTAAACCAAAAAGTTCTATTTTGGTCTCATCCATCCACAAAACATTTTTCCAATAGCCTTCTGGCTTGTCCACGTGATCTTTAGCAAACTGCAGACAAGCAGCAGTGTTCTTTTTGGAGAGCAGTGGCTTTCTCCTTGCAACCCTGCCATGCACACCATTGTTGTTCAGTGTTCTCCTGATGGTGGACTCATGAACATTAACATTAGCCAATGTGAGAGAGGCCTTCAGTTGCTTAGAAGTTACCCTGGGGTCCTTTGTGACCTTGCCGACTATTACACGCCTTGCACTTGGAGTGATCTTTGTTGGTCGACCACTCCTGGGGAGGGTAACAATGGTGTTGAATTTCCTCCATTTGTATACAATCTGTCTGACTGTGGATTGGTGGAGTCCAAACTCTTTAGAGATGGTTTTGTAACCTTTTCCAGCCTGATGAGCATCAACAACACTTTTTCTGAGGTCCTCAGAAATCTCCTTTGTTCGTGCCATGATGCACTTCCACAAACATGTGTTGTGAAGATCAGACTTTGATAGATCCCTGTTCTTTAAATAAAATAGGGTGCCCACTCACACCTGATTGTCATCCCATTGATTGGAAACACCTAACTCTAATTTCACCTTCAAATTAACTGCTAATCCTAGAGGTTCACATACTTTTGCCACTCACAGATATGTAATATTGGATCATTTTCCTCAATAAATAAATGACCAAGTATAATATTTTTGTCTCATTTGTTTAACTGGGTTCTCTTTATCTACTTTTAGGACTTGTGTGAAAATCTGATGATGTTTTAGGTCATATTTATGCAGAAATATAAAAAATTCTAAAGGGTTCACAAACTTTCAAGCACCACTGTATCTGTTCATTAGAAAAATGAGCCGTGTAGTCCGTCGGTTGAAATTGATCCATTCTGTACACGAGTGCAGCAGTATTCAGCGGCGTTTTTGACCAACACGATGGCGGTTGTGTACTTTCCGGTCACGTGACTGCAAGATCTCTATTGAGCACCCAAATTCACAACGTATTCGAATGTCCATTGTAAAGCTTTCGGTTGTAGGTAGTGGCAAGTGCATTTCTAAGCCATTCATAAGCATTACATATTTTATAAAGCAGTGCTGGAGAATTTATTAAATCATTAATCATATTTATACCAATGGGCAACAATTATCAATTATTCGCCGAAGGCTCAGTGAATATCGGTGAATAATAAGCGAAACAAAATCGAGGTTATTATTCACTGATATTCACTGAGCCTGAGGTGAGTAATTGTTTTCGTATAAATACAGTATTTACTTTGTTTATAATTAATTGTGATTTATTTAAAAATAATTTAAAAATCGTATTTAAAAAATCATTTATTTCAAACTTTAAAAGAAGCATGCAAATGTAATGCGCGCAGACTTGTCACTTATCTATGCCGACTCACATAAAATACTTTCTTTTGCAGTAGATAAAATAAATCACAGTTCCGCCTTACCTTTGAATAGTTTTAGACCAAACTTCGTAGCATCTTTAGTGCTTTTAGGAACAGCGTTTTCTTTCATAATTTCGAATTCTTCCTCATTTACGTTGACAAAGTGATCGGCCACCATTTTGCCGAATCGCTCGAGATGATTATCAAGAAATAGTCCGAATCTCTCGACCAGTCAGCGCACGCGATTTTCTTTTCTATAATCACCTGTGTATTTATATTAATAAGGGGTGTTCCAATATTTCTAATTAATTACTTTTAACATTCTTGTCTCTGCAACCTTATGCATTAACACACACACTCGCACCGATGTACTTTGCATTCGCGTCATTGCTGAAATGAATATCGGCAGCTCCAGCTGGCAGAACGCAGAGCTGCTTCTCATTCCCTCTTTATTTTAAACAGATCATTTTCCTGTTGACGCCTGAGGTTCCCCTTTTTAGTCACTCGCCTTGAAGGCGGCACTGTAAAACCGTCAGTGCTTTCAAAGAGCCGTCCATGGTAACTTAGCAGGGATTTGAAATGCAAGTCCAGGCATTCACTTTGGATATTTCTGTTCTTATGTATCATCCAGATATCCAGAACAGGCATGTAAACCACCCTGTGTTTTCTCTGAGTATCACAAAGCTGCAGCGAGGCCACTGCTCACTGCGACAGCTCAGATCATTGTGTTTTATTTGCACCTCTCTTAAGACTGGGATGATGTGCCTGATCCAGCCACTGTGTCTCCTCCTTAATGCATGTGATGGATGGCTGAAAGGTTCAGTCCAGGAGCCGCTCCCAGCTCTCAGCATGGTGTTAGAGCCTGAGGAGAAGGTTAGCCTCGGATTAGCAGAAATTAGAGCTGAATGCATAAATAAATAAAATTAATATCAGAGGTGCCAAACAGCTTGCAAGGTTCGACTCCTGCCGAGCCCTCAGATGGGATAGTGTGTGTGTGTTTAAGGCTAAGGGAGGGTTAGAGGAGGCTTGCTGCTGTCTTGATGAGGCTAACAGAGTTTCCTAAATATAGATTACAGTAATTTACTTTCAAACAACTCATTTTCTGAGTTTGACATGTCCATTAACCCTGGCTAGAAAAATCATTAATTTTTCACCAATGAAGACATTAGTCATTTGAGCGAATTTCATTGCCACTTGGACCGAGACGGACCCTGAGTTCATGCAGTCCATACCCTCTTCTGTGTGCGTGCACACACACACACACACACACACACAGAGAGAGAGAAGACCATCCTCCTCTAAGTAGCTATGCTTATCGCCTCTGTATTTTCCCCTCACAATGCTGGGTAATTAGGTGTTCTCTCTCTCTCTCTCTCTCTCTCTCTCTCTCTCCAAAGCAAAGAGAAATTAATCTGTCACTATTTTGGCAACAGAAAATTCAACAAATGGTATTGTGTCTTGGTGAGGCTTTGCATTGACAGGGACACTTAAAGAATAGACTTTCTATTGTTCTCCACGTTCCCTCCCTCTCTCTCTCTCTCCCCCCCCCACCGAATGTGCTATTAGAGACGTGTGGAAGTGCTGCAGAAGAGAAAACCTAGTGACTGTTAGTGTTAAGTTGGTTTAGATTGATTAAGCACGTATGCACAGAGAGCTGAAGCACACAAAGCTCTGACAGCACCCCACCCTATTACAGCTCCGTTGTTAAATGTAACCCCTGTGGAGCTGCTTACTCATACAGAGTTCAATGAGATTCAATTTGATCGGGTTTACGGTATAAATTCAAGCCTGCCGGTTGCTCTATTTTTGGCCTGTGCAGCCCGTCATGGAAAAGAAACTGGACACTGCAGAGTGGACTGTGTCCTTGTGCTTTCCAAGGGCATCTCAGCAGAGCAGCAATCCTCCCAGCCTAATCCTCCATAACTGACCTGTCAGCATCATGTCCAGTGCTGACAGCAGGTGCAGTAAAACACACACATACGCTCACTCCACACATTCCCCCGCAGGACAAATGCTCATATCCCTCTTAAGTCGTACTGGTAAATATATTAGATTGCCCTTCTGTACTAGTCAGTGCAGTGTGTGTGTGTAGCCATTATTTGAAGCTGCAGACTTTGGATTGGATGAAGTGGAAGGAGGAGAGGTGTGTGTGGTGTGTTTAGAGAGTGGAGGGTCATTGTTAGCCGTCATGCTCTGATGATTTGTTTCCTTACCTGTCAAATCTGGTGAGAGAGACGCAGAGGGAAACTGAGAGGGGAATTTGACCTTCTGACACGCACACACAAGTTTGTTTTGCTATCCTTGTGAGGACCTTCTGTTGATATAATTATTAACATAGCTAATTAATGCTAAGTCTATCTCAATCTTTTGCCTTTTTAAAATAAAAGCTGCACTTTTCTTGTGGGAACCTACCTATGTACATCCAGGAGTGGCACAGTGGTGTAGTGGTTAGCACTGTCGCCTCACAGCAAGAAGGTTCTGGGTTCGAGCCCAGTGCCTGATGGGGGCCTTTCTGTGGGGAGTTTGCATGTTCTTCCGGTTGCATGCTCTGGTTTCCCCCACAGTTCAAAGATATGCGGTTAGGTTAACACGAAGTGCCCTTGAGCAAGGCACCTAACCCCCAACTGCTCCCTGGGCGCTGTAGTATAGTTAACCCACTGCTCTGGGTATGTGTGTGCGCTCATTGCTCACGTATGCGTGTTCGCTGCTTCAGATGGGTTAAATGCAGAGGACGAATTTCACCGTGCTTGAGTGTGCATGTGACAAATAAAGGCTTCTTATTCTTCTCCAAATTCAAAACTGTCAAATATTCCTGTCCTTGTGAGGACATTTAGTCTAACCCAAGATTCAAAAAGATACCCCTAAACCCTCCCACCCACTCACCCACACTCACACTATGTTATTACAAGATGTCTGAATCTTCCTAATCTAAACTTTTTTGTTCTTCGTCAACGATCAACTATTTTTTTTTCCTCCCTGCATTGAGAAATCCAACACTGAGGATCTCATTAAGGGTGAAATGTATATATCAGGAAACTTCCTGGCGCGTCTGGTGCTCACATACTGTTTTGCAGTCTACGCACACATGCACACACTATGGCTGTCAGAGCAAATTTTGTTGTTGAAGTCCTATTCGAATTTTCCTTTGCATATGCAGAAAGGAAATCTGTATTTAATACTTAAGATCCTGTTTTAGTAGCCTAATAGAAGTACATCAAAACATGTGTTGGGTGTAGTTGATAAGGGAAGCAAGATATCGCAATCATTAGAGCCCTGATTAAATATTAAACCACGGCCAGTGTGTGTGTGTGTGTTTATACACTTTATTAGGAACAGTGACCATAGCATGGTTGTTGGTGGCAGATATATTGGTTTGAATATATCAGAAACCTTCTGAGATTTTCATGTGCAATAGTTTGCAAAGAATGTGTGGAAAAACAAAAAAACATCCCGAGAGCAAGTGGTTCTGTAGGTGTCAATGTCTTATTGATGAGCTGACAGATAGGTTGCAGTACCTTAAATAATCACTCTTCGCAACCATCTTAAGCTGAAAAGTATCGCAGAATATGTGACACCCCATTTTTGAAGCCTACAATAGCAGAAGGCCGCATCAGGTTCTACTCCAGTCAGGCAAAAACAGGAATCTGAGGCTACAGCGGGCACACGCTTACTGACCAGGTGATGCAGGTTTTTTTTTTTTCCAAACTTCCATATATGCCACTGCATATAGAATCACGAATATATGCACAAGCATACTCTCCAACCAAAATCCAGTCTCAGTTATGGATCTGCAATACTTAGTTTTGAGTCAGTTTTTGTGTGATTAGGAAGAAGCTACAGTGGGGCAAAAAAGTATTTAGTCAGTCACCAATTGTGCAAGTTCTCCCACTTAAAAAGATGAGAGAGGCCTGTAATTTTTATCATAGGTGTACCTCAACTATGAGAGACAGAATGGGGGGAAAGAATCCAGGAAATCACATTGTCTGATTTTTAAAGAATTTATTTGCAAATTATGGTGGAAAATAAGTATTTGGTCAATAACAAAAGTTCATCTCAATACTTTGTTATATACCCTTTGTTGGCAATGACAGAGGTCAAACGTTTTCTGTAAGTCTTCACAAGGTTTTCACACACTGTTGCTGGTATTTTGGCCCATTCCTCCATGCAGATCTCCTCTAGAGCAGTGATGTTTTGGAGCTGTCGCTGGGCAACACGGACTTTCAACTCCCTCCAAAGATTTTCTATGGGGTTGAGATCTGGAGACTGGCTAGGCCACTCCAGGACCTTGAAATGCTTCTTACGAAGCCACTCCTTCGTTGCCCGGGCGGTGTGTTTGGGATCATTGTCATGCTGACAGACCCAGCCACGTTTCATCTTCAATGCCCTTGCTGATGGAAGGAGGTTTTCACTCAAAATCTCATGATACATGGCCCCATTCATTCTTTCCTTTACACGGATCAGTCGTCCTGGTCCCTTTGCAGAAAAACAGCCCCAAAGCATGATGCTTCCACCCCCATGCTTCACAGTAGGTATGGTGTTCTTTGGATGCAACTCAGCATTCTTTCTCCTCCAAACACGACAAGTTGAGTTTTTACCAAAAAGTTCTATTTTGGTTTCATCTGACCATATGACATTCTCCCAATCCTCTTCTGGATCATCCAAATGCTCTCTAGCAAACTTCAGACGGGCCTGGACATGTACTGGCTTAAGCAGGGGGACACGTCTGGCACTGCAGGATTTGAGTCCCTGGCGGCGTAGTGTGTTACTGATGGTAGCCTTTGTTACTTTGGTCCCAGCTCTCTGCAGGTCATTCATTAGGTCCCCCCGTGTGGTTCTGGGATTTTTGCTCACCGTTCTTGTGATCATTTTGACCCCATGGGGTGAGATCTTGCGTGGAGCCCCAGATTGAGGGAGATTATCAGTGGTCTTGTATGTCTTCCATTTTCTAATAATTGCTCCCACAGTTGATTTCTTCACACCAAGCTGCTTACCTATTGCAGATTCAGTCTTCCCAGCCTGGTGCAGGTCTACAATTTTGTTTCTGGTGTCCTTTGACAGCTCTTTGGTCTTGGCCATAGTGGAGTTTGGAGTGTGACTGTTTGAGGTTGTGGACAGGTGTCTTTTATACTGATAACGAGTTCAAACAGGTGCCATTAATACAGGTAACGAGTGGAGGACAGAGGAGCCTCTTAAAGAAGAAGTTACAGGTCTGTGAGAGCCAGAAATCTTGCTTGTTTGTAGGTGACCAAATACTTATTTTACTGAGGAATTTACCAATTAATTCATTAAAAATCCTACAGTGTGATTTCCTGGATTCTTTCCCCCCATTCTGTCTCTCATAGTTGAGGTATACCTATGATGAAAATTACAGGCCTCTCTCATCTTTTTAAGTGGGAGAACTTGCACAATTGGTGGCTGACTAAATACTTTTTTGCCCCACTGTATATGATTATCTTTGGTTTCAAGATGGGATATGGGAGATGTGACATCAGTGCTTAAAAGCAGACATGTTCCTAATCACAGCTACAGTGTTTAGCTAATTGTTTTTTTTTTCTTCCCCTCTTTGTTTGGACAACATTGTCATCTGCAATATAATCCAAGTCTGTGTGCATGGCCCAACCGTCCGGAGATGAATACGGCTAATTATAGTTGATTTTGTTCTTCTGCATTCACAAATGCTCCGTATTTAAGTAGCTCCATTCAGTGAGGTGTGATATCTGTGCACTACCACCATTATTTACATTCATTTGAATGTGATTCTTCTGCAGCAATATATATGTAACAAATATACAGGTAATTACTCAGATAATAAAGGTTAATAAACGAAAAAGGATGCTTAACCAAGAATAAAACCATAAAAACAAAATAATTGGGGGTGTCGTGGCTCAGTCGACTAAGGCGCCATACCATAAATCCGGGGACCCGGGTTCGATTCCCGATCCCTCCCTGTCTCTCTCTCCAGCTCATTTCCTGTCTCTACACTGTCCTATCCAATAAAGGTGAAAAAAGCCCCCAAAAAATCTTAAAAAAAAAAAAAAAAGATTGATGTTAAATAGAAAGCTGGCTGTGCTGTGAAACTTGTGCATGCAGACGCTCGTCTGAGTTTCCAAATCTGTCATTGCTTAACTCTTGAATATCTTTTATCATGAATACCATCATTAAAAAGTTTATAATTTCTGCTTTCCAAATAAACTTATCTCGTTAAGATCTGTTCAGTGGGCGGCACGGTGGTGTAGTGGTTAGCGCTGTCGCCTCACAGCAAGAAGGTCCGGGTTTGAGCCCTGTGGCCGGCGAGGGCCTTTCTGTGTGGAGTTTGCATGTTCTCCCCGTGTCCGCGTGGGTTTCCTCCGGCTGCTCCGGTTTCCCCCACAGTCCAAAGACATGCAGGTTAGGTTAACTGGCGACTCTAAATTGACCGTAGGTGTGAATGTGAGTGTGAATGGTTGTCTGTGTCTATGTGTCAGCCCTGTGATGACCTGGCGATTTGTCCAGGGTGTGCCCCGCCTTTCGCCCGTAGTCAGCTGGGATAGGCTCCAGCTCGCCTGCAACCCTGTAGAAGGATAAAGCGGCTAGAGATAATGAGATGAGATGAGAAGATCTGTTCAGTACTTTGGGAGTAACGGCAGGTTGAAGTTGGTACAACAGAGTCCACTCTCTGCTCGCACGACGTCGGGAAACTGCCGGTGCTTTTTGAGTCATGGGAAAGCGGTCAGGCTCTCTCTCTCTTCTGATTGGTTTCCGACTGGGTTGCTCATGAATATCAATCAGATAGCTTTTATAGGAATGTTCTCCAGCTGTCACTGTTTCTGAGGACGTATTCAACAAAATTTTCCGTCAGCTCATTTTGATGTTATGCTTCACGGGAGACTTTGAAGTGAGTTTTCATAGCTTTACCTACTTATTTTTTTCAAATCACACCGATTCCTGTAAATAAATAACTATTTTAGAATATAACTGTAGCTGTTTTGATGAAAAAATATTGAACTCTTAGTGGTTGGAATGATAATTTAAAAAAACGGAAGTTAGAAACACGAGTGTCAATTTCAATTCAATTAACTGGAATTGTTTATTGGATGTGGATCGCAGTTTTTTTCGAGGTTCGCTTTGAGAGCTGTGACTCATCTCATTATCTCATTATCTCTAGCCGCTTTATCCTTCTACAGGGTTGCAGGCAAGCTGGAGCCTATCCCAGCTGACTACGGGCGAAAGGCGGGGTACACCCTGGACAAGTTGCCAGGTCGTCACAGGGCTGACACATAGACACAGACAACCATTCACACTCACATTCACACCTACGGTCAATTTAGAGTCACCAGTTAACCTAACCTGCATGTCTTTGGACTGTGGGGGAAACCGGAGCACCCGGAGGAAACCCACGCGGACACGGGGAGAACATGCAAACTCCACACAGAAAGGCCCTCGCCGGCCCCTGGGCTCGAACCCGGACCTTCTTGCTGTGAGGTGACAGCGCTAACCACTACAGCACCGTGCCGCCGAGAGCTGTGACTATTAATCAAAATAATCATTTCTCTTCTTTCATATAAACACTTTCTGAGAAAGACAAAGGCCTACTGAGCACAAAGAGGGTATTAGAAATATTCTTTTATTACTCTTTTATTTTGATAGAGAATGGTCGATGTGAATGACATTCAATGCTTATTTATGCGTATTTTATAATTAACATTGATTTCTCCTTCTTTGTGATGTATAAATGAGAGATAAGATCAGCTTTATATTGCACAAATAAAGCCATCTGGTGAAACTTTGAAGAAGAGAGTGTAATGATTTAATGTTTTACCTAATTAGCATAATTAATACTAATTAAATACAAATTTGCAGAATTGTTTTTCTACTCATTTTTTAAACTTTGTATTCAGTATACAACCATCTATGTGCCTGCCGATTATAGTTCCATATAAATATTTTGAAAAATAAAAAAAGCTATTAAGAAAAAACATTTTATCTCATTCGTTAATGCGGCCCATTTTGGACCATGTGACCCGAAGACATCATATAATGGTAGCGTTCTAAAAATTTGTCCGTTTTTTTCAATCTTTGATTTGTAGTATCTCAAGAATGGATAAACATATTTTAATTCTGTAAAAAATATGTTGTTCTGCATTCAATTCTGAATTCAGTGACACCCGTTTCAAGCAATTTGGATTGATTTTGAATTTTCACCTGATATGCCTACTTAAATAACATTAAAAAAAAAAGAATAAGAACACGGCCTGATCACCTGCTGAGGGTTTTTTTTTCGTTCTTCAAGCCAGAGATGAAGTGTACTGTAAATCGAGCTGATTTTTGATCTAATTTCTATCTACTGCATTTGTAGCTAATGTGCAAGTACCAGAGATAGGAATTTAACATGATTACCTGTACTGAAATGAAATAAACAAACAAACAAACCAACCAACCTAAATAGGGCGGCACGGTGGTGTAGTGGTTAGCGCTGTCGCCTCACAGCAAGAAGGTCCTGGGTTCGAGCCCCGTGGCCGGTGAGGGCCTTTCTGTGTGGAGTTTGCATGTTCTCCCCGTGTCCGCGTGGGTTTCCGCCGGGTGCTCCGGTTTCCCCCACAGTCCAAAGACATGCAGGTTAGGTTAACTGGTGACTCTAAATTGACCGTAGGTGTGAGTGTGAATGGTTGTCTGTGTCTATGTGTCAGCCCTGTGATGACCTGGCGACTTGTCCAGGGTGTACCCCGCCTTTCGCCCGTAGTCAGCTGGGATAGGCTCCAGCTTGCCTGTGACCCTGTAGAAGGATAAAGTGGCTAGAGATAATGAGATGAGATGAGACAAACCTAAATAAACCTTATTTAAACTTGGACTGGAAGTCTCAGGGCAGATGTTGAGACAGTTAATCATGTGGTGTAACTTCCTGCGATCTCGTAAGCATTTTTTTTTTTTTTAGAGACACAGCATTACACACAACCAGGAGTACAATGCATTAGTCAAGTCTTGAAATTACAAATGCATGGACTGGTTTCTTGTCATTAAAATTCGCTGTGGCTGCTCGACCATCGACGCTGATAAGTTTGTGGACTCTCTGTGACGTAGATGAAACAGGCGGCTACAAGTTCATTCAGAATGCTTCGTCTTGGAAACTTTATTTAAAGGGGCTACAAAGCAAACACGTCAACCGGTACCTTTGTGCTGACTGACCACAAGTAGGGCGTCAGTTAACTTCATGAAATCTTTTAAATGTGAAGATAAGAAATCGATTGACGAAGGAAAATAATGAGCAATTATGATATATGTTTGGTAAGAAAATAAACTAATGACATAAACTAATTTAAAGCCATTTGTGCGTATGACTTTTGTGTTGATGCTAAGTGTTAAGTCAAATTTCAACATGAAGTTTATTCTTTTCTTTTTTTTTTTCCCATGTTCCTGTACGCAAACAGAAAAACATGATAAAGAATAGGGAAACTCGCCACTCTGATTATTAATTTCTCCTCCATTGTACTTGGGAATGGTTTGAATGGAACCAAAATTTAGACGAATGTGTTCTCTAGTATTCTTTAGAGTGGAGCACTTCTAAACTCTGATTGGCCGCCGACGAAACACGTCATAGCTATTTATCATAAAGTTGCCCAGACTTCAACTTTATTCTGACGCCCCGACCGCCCAAGATCATGCTGCTGCTCACCGCCAAGAGACACTAGCTCACATAGAAAATTAAAGACTTTGAGTCATTTTAATGCTCTCGCCATATTTGGTGTGAAGCAAACAGTGCAAATCGATGCTATAGTTGATTATTTATAATTTGCTGCTCGACCATTGATGCTGAAGTTTGTGGACGCTCTGTGACGTAGATGAAACAGGCGGCTACAAGTTCATTCAGAATGCTTCGCTTGCAAACTTTATTTAAAGGGGCTACAAAGCAAACACGTCAACCGGTACCTTTGTGCTGACTGACCACAAGTAGGGCGTCAGTTAACTTCATGAAATCTTTTAAATGTGAAAATAAGAAATCGATTGATGAAGGAAAATAATGAGCAATTATGATATATGTTTGGTAAGAAAATAAACGAATGACATAAACTATTTAAAAGCCACTTGTGTGGTATGATTTTTGTGTTGATGCTAAGTGTTAAGTCAAATTTCAACATGAAGTTTATTCTTTTTTCACCAGGATACAGGGAAAAGAGTAACGCACCCAGGATAGACCCCTGGAGGAAGCCATACTTAAATCATATAGACCTTGACGAGTCGTTGTTTACTTTAACAAAATGATAACAGCCTGATAAGTAGGAAAGAATCTGGCTGATGATGTTGATGATACAGGTATATATTACAACCTTTCAAGGAGTATGTTGTGGACTACTGTTGTATCAAATGCTGCACTAAGATTTTGCAGCACAAGAAATGAAACGTGTCCATTTTCTGAGGACATTAATAAATCATTCCTCACTTTGACAAGTATAGTCTCTGTGCTACAATGCGGTCTAAACCCAGACAGGAACAAAAGATAGATATTGTTTTTGCTGGCAAAAGTACTTACTTGATTCTTAATTAACTTAATTTGAGTTTAGCAATAGGTGGCACGGTGGTGTAGTGGTTAGCGCTGTCGCCTCACAGCAAGAAGGTCCGGGTTCGAGCCCCGTGGCCGGCGAGGGCCTTTCTGTGCGGAGTTTGCATGTTCTCCCCATGTCCGCGTGGGTTTCCTCCGGGTGCTCCGGTTTCCCCCACAGTCCAAAGACATGCAGGTTAGGTTAACTGGCGACTCTAAATTGACCGTACGTGTGAGTGTGAATGGTTGTCTGTGTCTATGTGTCAGCCCTGTGATGACCTGGCGACTTGTCCAGGGTGTACCCCGCCTTTCGCCCGTAGTCAGCTGGGATAGGCTCCAGCTTGCCTGTGACCCTGTAGGACAGGATAAGTGGCTAGAGGTGATGAGATGAGTTTAGCAATACTGTAAGTGGCATATTAGAAATGAGGTGATAGATGGCTAGTTCACTGGCTTCAGTATAGATATCATATTAAACATGAGCTGGGGATTGTGTTTGTTGCTTTATACTGTATGGGGGCAGCAAAATATGTAGATCTTACAAGGGTAAGTGCTTGCTTGTAGTTAGCCAAGTTTTTCCTTTCAGGCTATTTTCTTTCTAGTTAGATTTATTTCACTTTATGCATCTTTCATATGAATATAACTGAATCCAAATATGTTATTTGTAACGAACAGATAATGTGTTCTAAACAGATACTACAACCCTTAAAAAGTTGGGGATTTATAAATACAAACGATGCAATGATGTGCAAATCCTTTTTGATCTATATTCAACTGAATACAATAGAAAGACAATACAGTGGTATGCAAAAGTCTGGGCACCCCTGGTCAAAACTGCTGTTACTGTGAACAGTTAAGCAAGTTGAAGACGAAATGATCTCCAAAAGGCATAAAGTTAAAGATGACTCATTCCCTTAATATTTTAAGCAAAAACAATTTTTTATTTTCATCTTTTACATTTTCAAAATGACAAAAAAGGAAAAGGGCCTGAAGCAAAAGTTTGGGCGCCCTGCATGGTTAGTACCTAGTAACACCCCCTTTGGCAAGTATCACAGCTTGTAAACACTTTTTGTAGCCAGCTAATAATCGTTCAGTTCTTACCTGGGGGATTTTCACACATTCGTCCTTGCAAAAGGCTTCCAGTTCTACAAGTTTCTTGGGCTGTCTTGCATGCACTGCTCTTTTGAGATCTATCCACAGATTTTCAATGATGTATAGGTCAGGGGACTGAGGGCCAGGGCAAAACCTTCAGCTTGTGCCTCTTGAGGTATTCCATTGTAGATTTTGAGGTGTGCTTTGGATCATCGTCTTATTGTAGGACCCGTCCTCTTTTTAACTTCAACTTTTTTACAGATGGTGTGATGTTTGCTTCCAGAATTTGCTGGTATTTATTCGAATCCATGCTTCCCTCGACCAATGAAATGTGCCCTGTGCCACTGGCTGCAACACAACCCCAAAACATGATCGATCCACACCCATGCTTCAGAGTTGGAGAGGTGTTCTTTTCCTGGAATTTGGCACCCTTTTTTCTCCAAACATACCTTTGCACATTGTGGCCAAAAAGTTCTATATTGATTTCATCAGTCCACAGGACTTGTTTCGAAAATGCATCAGGCTTATTTAGATGTTCATTTGCGAACTTCAGACGCTGAATTTTGTGGCTAGGACGCAGGAACGGTTTTCTTCTGATGACTCTCCCATGAAGGTCATATTTTATTCAGGTGTCGCTGCATAGTAGAGCAGTGCACCACCACTCCAGGGTCTGCAAAATCTTTCTGAAGGTCTTTTGCAGTCAAACAGGGGTTTTTATTTGCCTTTCTAGCAATCCAACAAGCAGTTCTTTCAGAAAGTTTTTTTCATCTTCCAGACCTCACCTTGATCTCCACTGTTTCTGTTAACTGCCATTTCTTAATAACATTACAATCTGAGGAAACAGCTACCTGAAAACACTTTGCTATGTTCTTGTAGCCTTCTCCTGCTTTGTGAGCATCAGTTATTTTATTATTCAGAATGTGAGGGAGTTGCTTAGAGGAGCCCATGGCTGTTGATTTTAGGGACAAGTTTGAGGAGTCAGTGAATTTATACAGCTTTGAAATCTGCATCATCTGACCTTTCCTAATGAAGAATTTGAACAAGCCACAGCTCAATAAGCTAATTAAGGTCTGGAACCTTGGTAAAAGTTAGCTGAGAACTCAAATGTATTGGGGTGCCCAAACTTTCGCATGGTGTTCCTTTTCTTTTTTCACTCTCCGATTGTACAAAACAAAAATAATACACAAATCTTGCAGAAAACGCTGAAAAGAAACGTAGCGTCTTTACCTTTATGCCTTTTGGTGATCAGTTCATCTTCTGCTCACTTAACTATTCACAGTAGCAGACATTTTCAGTAAGGGTGCCCAAACTTTTGCATGCCACTGTATATTTAATGTGCAAACTGATAAACTTTTTTTTTTGGAAATATATACTCATTCTGAATTTGATGCCTGCAACATGTTCCAAAAAAAAGTTAGCACAAGGGGTGACAAAAAACTGGGAAAGTTGTGGAATCCAGGCATGCACACCTCTGCTCCCATGGATGGATCCCATGGGAGACAATAAAAAAAACATAAATCAAGTGAGTCAGCTTGACTAGTCATTCACACCTACTCATTCTAGAGTTTTTTACTTTCATTTGGGCATTCATGAACATTAATTTCCAGCTTTTATTTATTTATTCTTAATAACTGCCTGGACATGGTCACAGTTTACATGAGGCTATTAGGTTATGACGGTGTAGTGGTTAGCACTGTCGCCTGACAGCAAGAAGGTTCTGGGTTCGAGCCCGGCAGCCGACGGGGGCCTTTCTGTGTAGAGTTTGCATGTTCTCCCCGTGTCTGCGTGGGTTTCCTCCACAGTTAGATTAACTGGCTACTCTAAATTCTCCATAGGTGTGAATGTGTGTGTGTGAGTGAGTGGTTGTGGGATGCAACCTGCGGAGGGTCCCATCTAGGGGTCGACCGATAATCGGCCTGGCCGATATCTGCATTTTTAGGGTTATCGGTATCGGCCATAATTTCCACCGATATGCCGATAACATACCTTTTTGCAGCCATTTCGTTCCTAACGCGACTGTCACTGCACGTCCTTTCCTGCACTCGCCTCTCTGAGTTCAAGAACACGGTCCCACCCACCACAACATCTGATTTGTTTGGCACAAGAGATGTAGCCAATCAACACGCGTAGCTAAACACTGTGAACTGTTTCAAGGCGGCCGTACGGGCACTCGGGCAGAAGCAGATCCCACTTCAAGGTAAGGACACGCTGCTTTTGCCGCAATAAGTCACAGACACACAAGTTGCAAAAGCACAACATCATTATATGTTTACATTCTTCATCTACTACTCGTTAAAATTGTCCATTTGCATCTGTGTAGCCAGGCAAACTTAGCTTACGGAAGGAAGCACTTGAATTAGCCTACAACCAACTAGCCTCGCTGAAACTACATGTAATGTTGTAAGCAGTCCCCAGCATAACGTAGGCTGCAGTCATTTTTAAATCCCCGTCTGGAACCGTTGTGAATGTGTCAGTAGTTCTACTCGAACAGTAGAATGACAGCCATACAGAGAGGCGGTCAAGGGAAGACGAAATAAAACGTAGTGTTTGTGCTCTGTAGGCTAGCGCAAGCCTACTGGCTATTTGTTATGGTGATGAGTAAACTTCATGACGTGACTCGTGCTCAGAAAGTGCACTGCACTTGTATATGTTAGGTAACTTTATAAAGCGCTGTTTGAACATTTAAACACGCCAGGTGTGATATGGTGCTAGTAGGCTATGTTTGTCAGGACGCTTGTTGTGGGCTCAGTAATTAATTGTGTCGTGGATGCACACTTGCTTGGATAAACGGTAATGAACGAAATACATGAATTAAACTCTTGACTTAAATGTTCTTATGCTACTTCACATTGCGCTGTAATGCACTCCACTAGTATTTATAATTCTTGCGCAAGTGATTCTCCTCGCTAGCACTTCTGATTCGGAAAGCGATATACTGTTAAAGGAGCAGCTGCTCCTTTTAACCAGAGCTTTTAACATGCAGAGCAACTGTGCTTCCTTCACTACAATATAATCCTAAACTGGGAATATTAGGCTTGGGCATTAAAAGCATTAGAATGTAGATGGTTACTTGTTAAGTTGTTACATAATAGGGAGTGATTGCCTACTTTATGTTTGATTTAACTTTTTAAAAAATGCTGCAGGCAGCTCCCTACACTTGATTTGTTATTTAAAAACTACTTGCAGTTGGTAAGTCTTACTTAGTTCTTAGTGTAAAAGAATCCAGAGTGTATTTTCATTTATTTTCCACTGAAAATGGGGAGCTGTAATATAGTAGGGAGTGATTTATTTTTTTACTGGTGAATATTTATTTTATTTTATTTCTCATTTTATTCTAACTAATGTTTGACTTTATTGTACAAATGCTGCTGGCATCTCCCTGCACAAAATTTCATGTTCAATTTTACAATTAAACATACATTTCATGGATATGAAGGTCTGTGTCAGTGTGTGCTATGTTTAATTTCATGTGAATTATAATGTTTACATTTATCGGTTGCACATATCGGTTATCGGCATCCCAATTCCATAATAATCGGTAGCGGTATCGGCCCTGAAAAAAACATATCGGTCGATCCCTAGTCCCATCATCTCCACTCTCTTGTGTTACGATGGAACAAGATCCTCCCAGGCCAAGCAGTGTGGATCACCGTCGCAAACTGATCACCACTTTAAACAAATCCGTAGTGAAAGGCTCCAAGGTCATGGACACTGTGCCTTGATCTTGGAAAGGATGCTTGAGCTATGACAATGACTAGGTTGTATTTATTTTGGGAAATAAAAAAAAAAAAAAGAGAGAGAATAAAACACATACATATAGTGACATTGTGTTACTCCCCTGTCACATACAATCCACACACACTCACACCCATATACACAGATCCAGGCTGAGTGACAGAAACTGTCTTCTGATTATTTTCTCCTAATGCCCTTGACTTTAACTATAGTTTACATTTTAATATCGCTGCATTAAGACATCAGTCCCAAAAGGCGCCTAACTGCACATTACTGCTGATATTTCTGTTTACAGTTCTGCTGATTGTTATTTTTCCTTCGCAAATGTCTCCAGACACCGAACTCGCTTTCCAGCTACTGACAGATCTGCTAATTGGTCTTAACGTTACCTCTGCCTCTCATTCTCATTCTTTTAAAAAAAAAAAAAGGAATCCGGCTTTCAGCCTAATGAGTTTGATGGAGATATTGAACAGATATTTATCCGGAGCAGCTATCTGAGTTTGCTCTTAAAATCACTACATTACGTTTTCTAGCAACAAAAAAAAAAGAAGAAGAAAAGAAAAAAGCTAATGGATGTTGATGATTAAGGGTTGTTTTACAATCAGGGTACGCAAGCTAAAAATCACATTTAACACATCTTTAATATCAAAAGGCTTGACTAAGTAAACGTGGTTGTTTATTGTAGCCCTGTGATAGCTCTATTTACCATGCAAAAAAAAAATTGGTGATAACGTTATTTTTGGTGAATGTATGGCAGTATGTCATATTTAGCAAAATTACTCGTGTCATTTAGAAAAAGTGCTTTTTTGACCACCGGTAGCTCCAAAAGGGATGCACTTAAATCATTCTTTATACCATAAACAAATATTTGGTTCCATATCATTGGAAACATAGTTAAGTTTTAATGTTGAATGCCAGTAAGTTTTCAGACTATTTTGATCAAATTAGTATGTAATTGTGTCAAAAAAATGTCCTCTCCGAGACAGCTAATTTTTCAATATAAAATAACATATCTAAAATGATGGGCGGCACGGTGGTGTAGTGGTTCGCGCTGTCACCTCACAGCAAGAAGGTCCGGGTTCGAGCCCCGTGGCCGGCGAGGGCCTTTCTGTGTGGAGTTTGCATGTTCTCCCCGTGTCCGCGTGGGTTTCCTCCGGGTGCTCCGGTTTCCCCCACAGTCCAAAGACATGCAGGTTAGGTTAACTGGTGACTCTAAATTGACCGTAGGTGTGAATGTGAGTGTGAATGGTTGTCTGTGTCTATGTGTCAGCCCTGTGATGACCTGGTGACTTGTCCAGGGTGTACCCCGCCTTTCGCCTGTAGTCAGCTGGGATAGGCTCCAGCTTGCCTGCAACCCTGTAGAACAGGATAAAGCAGCTAGAGACAATGCGATCTAAAATGATTATTTTCATCCTAAAATGTGGTCAAGATATTGGGACATAAATATTAGAGACAACTAACACAAAGCTTACAGCCTTATATTTAAAATCACTATGGAAGTAGTGGATTCTGAATTGTCAAAAAAAAAATGTCCTCTCCGAGAATCACTTCATTTGTTTCTCCCATCTTATAGCAGATTACACAAAACTACCACACACACATGTCAAAAAATTACCTGAAATCTGTTCTTTAACTTGTCCTTCACTTAAACTGGTACAAGAACCAGTTTGAATCAATTTGAATTTTGGACCCCTGTGACACAAACTTTCTACCCTGATTGTAAAACAACCCTTAATTATATGTATCCAACTCAATAAAGCATGACCAGGCAGATCAGTCTGCCTGAGTCATACTGATAAGGATATCTGGCATCAGGTCATTATGGACTTCAGGCAGACTCTCTTATACATACTCCAGCATGGGGGACATGGGCTGGGCCTGACAGACGGCGAACAGTCCCTGTGGCCTGCTGGAACTCAGTACTGATTGAGTCAGCTCCTCTACCGTTCCATGAAAGTCACCTTTTTCCTTCATTCAGTGAAACATGAGAGAGCGGGAGCAAAAATAGAAATATGCAGAAGACAAAGATATAAAATAGCATACAAGGTCTTCTTCATTGATCGAGTAAAGCATTGTATGACAGTTTTTGAGGATTTGTATCGAGTATTTTTTCGTACAGGGCCGGCACGGTGGTGTAGTGGTTAGCGCTGTCGCCTCACAGCAAGAAGGTCCGGGTTCGAGCCCCGGGGCCGGCGAGGGCCTTTCTGTGTGGAGTTTGCATGTTGTCCGCGTGGGTTTCCTCCGGGTGCTCCGGTTTCCCCCACAGTCCAAAGACATGCAGGTTAGGTTAACTGGTGACTCTAAATTGACCGTAGGTGTGAATGTGAGTGTGAATGGTTGTCTGTGTCTATGTGTCAGCCCTGTGATGACCTGGCGACTTGTCCAGGGTGTACCCCGCCTTTCGCCCGAAGTCAGCTGGGATAGGCTCCAGCTTGCCTGCGACCCTGTAGAAGGATAAAGCGGCTAGAGATAATGAGATGAGATGAGATTTTTTCGTACATTTTAGCAATCCCTTATAATGTCAACGAGCAAAGCCATCATTCTGGCTGCTCATGTTACGCATGCAGATTTCTGGGGGGAAAAAAAAAAAATTCTTCTGTCACAATCTTGTGTTTGGCACCCACTCAAAGCCGAAAACAAATCAAAGAGTTTTAAAAATGTAGAGAAACCAAAAACTAAAGCAGCATGACCCTGAAGCACAGTGCTATGCCTTCAGCTGTCCAAAATCCGAAAGCCTTGGACTGTAGTGGCAGCATCTGTCAGGGCTGAAATGTGTTTTCTCTATATCCGTACAACATTCAAAAAAATCCTCAGACCGTCTGAGTGAGTGACAGTCCAACATCAGGAGAACATTTTGCCCTCCTGTGTCATTCTGCCTCAGACTCAGAATGTCAGAACTGCAATCTACACTCGGACTGACGTTGGACTTAAATTTGTTCGACTTTGAATGTGACTGATAAAAATAGATTAGTCTGAGAGTCGAAATTCTGTTCTGTAATCCCTTGACAAAGCTTTGACGTCTCTCTGTGGTATTCTTTGCTTAAGTTGTAAAGCTAAATTGCATGTTTTATACACCCGTGACCTTTGACTCTCTAAAGTCGTTTTAATCAAAACTTCATAGATACACGATTTGGGTCCCTGCAGCTCTCCAGATAGCGGAGTGTTTAATGCAGTAGTGACTCTCTCTCTCTCTCTGTCTCTCTCTCTCACTCACACACACTCTCTCTGTTGCTATCTCTCAGTTTTGGCCCTTCTCTCCCTGATTGCTGTAAGAATGCTTGTGATTGGATTGTCACTGATTTAAATGGTGCAGAATTGCCAAAGTAACCGTTCCAGCATCCCAGGAAACAAAGAACATTTTCACAATTCTGAAAGTGCATTAGGTAGTATTTATATCAGAGCAGAAATCTGCTGGAATAGTAAGCTGGAGATTTGTCAGGGGGAGATGGGAACTTCTAAGCAAACAGTTGTAGTTCTCTAAATGCAAATGCCAGTAGCAGATGTGTTCATTATGTTTTCAGTGTACTTTTATCCTGTAACTGCATTTTCAGCCATGAGTCAGTTTACTGTGTACTATATTATATTTGTGTGTATAATAATAATAATTTCAATTTATATAGCGCCTTTCTCAAAACCCAAGGCCGCTTTACAATTATAGGGGAAAAAAAATCCACCAAATAGAGGTCAGGACGTCATTCCAATGGTGTAGCAGCCACAGTCCCACCAAAAGGCGCACGAAAACAAGTCCCACACCGCCAGCACAGCCGCCGCGACACCGCCGGGCAACATCACTCGGAACACCACGCCATGGATCCACAAAGCGAGCACAGACACACCGCCTCGCAGAGCGCTGGTATGTCCCAAACCGCCTGCACAGCTGCCGCGACGCCACCGAGAAACATCACTTGGAACATCACGCCAAGCACTAAAGCACCGCTGCACAGAGCGCTGGACAACCACAATGTTAAAATGAGCAACGAGCTCACTGCAGTCCATAGCTAGGAGCACAGGCATCACCCGCGGCAAACCAAGGCCTGGAGAGAACTGACGCCCAAAACTGGGTCCGGAGCTACACCACAACCGGCGGACAAAATGCGCAAATAAAAACAAACGTCAAACTACTACTCTGGTGAGAAGCGGCAGCCAGAATGCGCACGACATACTCTCAACTGAAAACCGAAATATGTGTGCGCGCGTGTGTGTGTGTGTGTGTGTGTGTGTGTATGTGTGTGTATATACAGTGGTGCTTGAAAGTTTGTGAACCCTTTAGAATTTTCTATATTTCTGCATAAATATGACCTAAAACATCATCAGATTTTCATACAAGTCCTAAAAGTAGATAAAGAGAACCCAGTTAAACAAATGAGACAAAAATATACTTGTTCATTTATTTATTGAGGAAAATGGTCCAATATTACATATCTGTGAGTGGCAAAAGTATGTGAACCTTTGCTTTCAGTATCTGGTGTGACCACCTTGTGTAGCAATAACTGCAACTAAACGTTTCCGGTAACTGTTGATCAGTCCTGCACACCGGCTTGGAGGAATTTTAGCCCGTTCCTCTGTACAGAACAGCTTCAACTCTGGGATGTTGGTGGGTTTCCTCATATGAACTGCTCGCTTCAGGTCCTTCTACAACATTTCGATTGGATTAAGGTCAGGACTTTGACTTGGCCATTCCAAAACATTAACTTTATTCTTCTTTAAGCATTCTTTGGTAGAACGACTTGTGTGCTTAGGGTCGTTGTCTTGCTGCATGACCCACCTTCTCTTGAGATTCAGTTCATGGACAGATGTCCTGACATTTTCCTTTAGAATTCGCTGGTATAATTCAGAATTCATTGTTCCATCAATGATGGCAAGCCGTCCTGGCCCAGATGCAGCAAAACAGGCCCAAATCATGATACTACCACCATCATGTTTCACAGATGGGATAAGGTTCTTATGCTGGAATGCAGTGTTTTCCTTTCTCCAAACATAATGCTTCTCATTTAAACCAAAAAGTTCTATTTTGGTCTCATCCGTCCACAAAACATTTTTCCAATAGCCTTCTGGCTTGTCCACGTGACCTTTAGCAAACTGCAGACGAGCAGCAATGTTCTTTTTGGAGAGCAGTGGCTTTCTCCTTGCAACCCTGCCATGCACACCATTGTTGTTCAGTGTTCTCCTGATGGTGGACTCATGAACATTAACATTAGCCAATGTGAGAGAGGCCTTCAGTTGCTTAGAAGTTACCCTGGGGTCCTTTGTGACCTCGCTGACTATTACACGCCTTGTTCTTGGAGTGATCTTTGTTGGTCGACCACTTCTGGGGAGGGTAACAATGATCTTGAATTTCCTCCATTTGTACACAATCTGTCTGACTGTGGATTAGTGGAGTCCAAACTCTTTAGAGATGGTTTTGTAACCTTTCCCAGCCTGATGAGCATCAACAATGCTTTTTCTGAGGTCCCCAGAAATCTCCTTTGTTCGTGCCATGATACACTTCCACAAACATGTGTTGTGAAGATCAGACTTTGATAGATCCCTGTTCTTTAAATAAAACAGGGTGCCCACTCACACCTGATTGTCATCCCATTGATTGAAAACACCTGACTCTAATTTCACCTTCAAATTAACTGTTAATCCTAGAGGTTCACATACTTTTGCCACTCACAGATATGTAATATTGGATCATTTTCCTCAATAAATAAATGCCCAAGTATAATATTTTTGTCTCATTTGTTTAACTGGGTTCTCTTTACCTACTTTTAGGACTTGTGTGAAAATCTGTTGATGTTTTAGGTCATATTTATGCAGAAATATAGAAAATTCTAAAGGGTTCACAAACTTTCAAGCACCACTGTATATGTATATATATAAAATGACTGCACACATCAACAGCCTCCTGTTAGTGATTTTGTTGACACTACAGGATATAACAGTAAAGTTATTGAATATTTTCCCAATAAAAATTCCCCAAATTATGCAAAAGCACATTTTTCCACGATCGTAGAACAAACAGGAAGGAGACTGTTGATGTGTGCAGTGGTTTTGATGGCACTACAGTGAATTAAAATGAAGTTATTGAATATTTTCGGAGCATCTCTTTCTGGTCCTGCACTTTTTAGACGGTCCCTAAGCACACAGAGACCAGTGTTATTAGTCCAGCTCGGAGAACGACTCGTTTAGATTAAAATTAGGTTGTAGCTCGTTGTCTGCCTTGGTACAGAAGGAAAGAGGTGACTATTGTGTTTTAACAACGTTTCACTGAAGAGTTATTGATCTGGGAAGTTTGAACCTGTGAATATATTTCCAATTTTACTGCAGTTCAACTCAAGCATGAAACAGAACTTCATTAACTCATGTAAATGAGCCACATTACCCAGTTTATCCAACATATTACCCAGTTTATCCAGCATATTACCCAGTTTATTCTCCATATTACCCAGTTTATCCAACATATTACCCAGTTTATCCAACATATTACCCAGTTTATTCTCCATATTACCCAGTTTATTCTCCATATTACCCAGTTTATTCAACATATTACCCAGTTTATCCAACATATTACCCAATTTATTCTCTGCACACCTCATGCAAATGATAGATTCAAACATGAGTTTAAAGTTATCACGTTATAATGTCAAACCAAATTATAACCTTACAACGTGAAACATCCATCCATCCGTTATCTGTAGCCATTTATCCTGTGCAGGGTCGCAGGCAAGCTGGAGCCTATCCCAGCTGACTACGGGCGAAAGGCGGGGTACACCCTGGACAAGTCACCAGGTCATCACAGGGCTGACACATAGACACAGACAACCATTCACACTCACATTCACACCTACGGTCAATTTAGAGTCACCAGTTAACCTAACCTGCATGTCTTTGGACTGTGGGGGAAACCGGAGCACCCGGAGGAAACCCACGCGGACACGGGGAGAACATGCAAACTCCACACAGAAAGGCCCTGGCCGGCCACGGGGCTCGAACCCGGACCTTCTTGCTGTGAGGCGACAGCGCTAACCACTACACCACCGTGCCGCCACAATTAATGTAATCATATGAAAATATATTGTTATAACAATAAACTTTTCTGATTTTTCAATCAATAAACTTTTCTGATACTGTCGTCCCCGTCCCCCACAGCAATTCGCTTCCATACTTCTGTCAGGGACTCATATTCAGGACATTCCACAAAATCTGAGTCTAATAATATATTTTTTCCTTGTTGAATAGTGGGTTTGTTTGTTTGTTTGTTTGTTTGTTTGTTTTAACAAAGAAAAATAGATCATTTATATGATGACATTTTCTGCAAGGAGACATTTATCCCAGGAGTCTCAAGTGTTAGGCCAAAGATAAAGCTGTTCCTTTAAGTTTTCCACCACAGCAAAGTTTTTTTGACAGATGACTGTAAATAGCTGCTATAAATTAAGTGACACTTGTTTTTGCGGCTGTTCCACACAAATAAATGGAGAAAAAGTTTGCCAGTCATTTCAGTGGCTACATTGAACGTGGTAAGCATGTACTAAATCTATCGCAGTCCACAGGTCATATTACTGCTGTGCTTTATGTAGCTGATTTTGCTTTTAATTACTGTAAGAAGTGTACAATTTCATTAAATATGAGTGACATCTGAAACATAGTTTATGTTCAAAATGTTGGTATTGCCACCTGTTGATTTTCTTTGTCCTGTATAAATGTATTTCTACTAGAAATATTCACTCTGTGGCAGTATAAAATTATATAAATATATTTTTCTATCAATAAATATACAATTATAATGACATTTAATATTGGCTTTCAAATATTTCATCTTTTATGTTCTTAAAGTCCAAAAGTGATTTTAAAGGACGTTAACAGCTCTAAATGTTCGCCAACATCACCATGTCTGAAACTAATTGAATTTGTGGAAATTCTTTACAGAATAATATATTGTCTGTGTTTAAAAGCTCTCATTTGTAATCATATTGTAACATGGTAATAAATATGGAAGGTGTGCTGCTTCAAATGAATGACTTACTAAATGAGGCTGCTGCATTAGTAAATAAATTACTGCTCTGTTCCATACAAACTCACTCTTGGCTCATTGGCAGTGATCAGTGCTGATTGATTGATGACAATAGAGTTGATGTCATTGCTTGTTGCAAATATTAACAGATTCAATACATCGTCAGTGCGTCTAGTTAGCATTTTGAGTAGCTGTCCTAAGCATGAGTGATGTTTATTTGTGATGCTATGGTAAGCCTGCCAGAAGGAGAGGATGTTTCCTATGAGGCGTCCCCTGTCTGTGTTCAGGGTGACTCTTCTGAGCATGGATTCGACATCCCTCCTTTCATGTTGTTTTCTTTTCTTCCACCCACCTCCTCTGAAGGAACTAACTTGACTTTGTCCCTGCTGTTCTTTTTGAAGGTGCTTTCATTTAATCTTTTTCGTGAAAAAAAAAAAAAGAGAGACTTTGGCCAGAGGTCACAGATCGCATCAGGGCGCTTTTCCGACTCACTGACCATTTAATCAAGCTAAAGTCCAGTGCCGTGGCTCCTTTCTCCAGCCGCCTTTGTTCACTGTGCGCAAAGGTGAAGTCCATCAACACATACAGAGACGCACACAGCTTCCAGTTCTGCTCAGCTCCACTGGGTACCAGATCACCATGACTAGAACTCTCCCATGTCCTTTGTTCTTTGCTCTCCATACGCGCGCGCACACACGCACACACACAGAGAGTGTATATATTTCACTATTTGATTACTTGGTCTAGGAGGAAAGAAAAAAAAACCAAAGTCTGGCATTGAGAATAATTGATTTTTATTTTAGTAATATTTTACATTAAGGTTCCCTTAACTATGTAAGTAATCAAACATTACAGGGTGTTCTGCTGTATGAAAATAATTAATGGTGTGGTGGTTGAGCCTGTTAGTACTAGAATGCAAGTTTTCTTATACCATCTTATACCATAGCAACTTACCAATGGGGGGAAAAAAAAAAAAATATATATATATATATATATATATATATATATATATATATATATATTCTGTCCACATTCACTGGATATGAGCAATTGCGCGCTTTGATTGGCTACTGTACTACTAGGCTATCAGCTCGTAGACCGTGAGTCAAGAAAAACAAAATGGCAGAGTGCATCAAGTCAGATACAGTATATCACTTTGCTATGAAGTAATTAAAAGAAACAGAAATAGCTAAAAGAATATTGTGTCGCCCCCACCCCCCCACCCCCCCAAAAAAAAAAAAATCTCCTGTTCCACACTCCAGCCCACATTACTGCCACAGTCGGTGGCAGTAATGCACCTTTAAATTGGTTTGCCAACCACCAAAAAAAAAAAACCAAAAGAAGAAGAAGAAAATGACGGACTGTGTTGCTGAATCAACCGAGGGCGAAATAAAAATTCTGTTCAAAAACAAAACCCCCCAAAATACAAAAAAGCAACAGATTATGGAATAAAAGTATTTGATGGTAAGAATGTATCTTTTTTTTATTTTTCAAGAATTATTATTATTACATCATTTTTCACAAATTGCTACTGTCATTTCGCCGGTTTGTTTACATTCTAAGTGGAAATAATTTTGTCAGACACGTTGTACAAAGTTTTTATTTATCAAATTTGCTAAAAATAAAAATAAGAATGCTCTGTTTCTCAAAATCCAGTGAATGTGGATAGAATAAAACAGTTATTCCACTCAATCTCGTCGTACATGGCTTATAACCCCATACCTCGTCAGCTATCAGCTCATGTATGACTCGATTTCATGGAATAACAGATAGACAGATTGATTTTTTTTTCCTAACCCTTTTTACTAATCTTTACAAGGGGTGCCAGTAATCATGGAGGGCATGGTAGGACTTCATCTGTCTGTTGAAGCCATGTTTCATAAAGAGCTTACAATGTATGTATGGGATCTCATGGTCAAAAGGTATCAATCAGGAGAGGGGTACAAAAGAATTTCAAAAACCTTAGATGCACCATAAAACACTGTGAAGGCTTTGATCAACAAGTGGAGAAAATGGGTCACCACAGTGACGTCACCAAGAACAGGACATACCTCCAAAATTGATGAAAGGATAAAATGAAAACATACCAGGGAGGCTGCCAAGAGACCTACAGCAACATTAAAGGAGCTGCAGGAATATCTGGCAAGAATTGGTCACTGCCCACATGGAACAGTCTCTCATATTCTTCACGTATCTGGGCCGTGAGGTATGGTGGCTAGATGAAAACACTTTCATGAACAAAGTCTGCCTGAATAACTCTAAACCATGTGGCAAAATATAGTCTGATGAGGCCAAGGTCGAACTTATTGGGCAAGATATTTTTGGCACAACAATAACGAAACATGGTGGTGGCAGCATTGTACTGTGGGGCTACTTCTCTTCAGCTGGGACTGGAGCTCTAGTCAAGAGGGAATCGTGGTGTGGAATCCTGGTGTAGATGAGTGCAGAGCAAGGGTTAATATAGTTAATATAGATCTTGTTAAATCTAAGATTAAAACTAGTAGTGAAAAAATAATTTCGTTGACTGAAATAAAAATGGCAGTTTTCAAAAAAATGAAAACTAAATAAAAACGACAATGAACAATGCAACATGAACTAAAACTAAGTATAATTGCAAGTGAAATCAGCTTCGTTTTTGTTTTGTTTCCCCCTTCGAGACAGTTACGGACTATTTTCCAGAAGGTGTCAGTAATGTAACAGCGGCTGCCGTAAAGCTCCAAGGAAGAAGAAGCTTCTTGCTGTACCCGAGTATATACAGTGCATGGCACAAGCATGGGTGTCTCCAAAGTGTACTCGATTTTGCAGATGTGTCAGCGCACAAGCTGAATGCATTAGCACTACCACTACTGGATCAGCATACACTGCACGCTCAGTTTCACACATGCACTGCCGCCATGGACACTAAATCTGGGTGCTCTGTGGATTGTCCATGCACACTGTGCGTTTGATGAAATTTGCATCATGCATACTGTCTGCGCACAGGGCACGGACCGCATCAGCTGAAGTATACTACGACCTTAAAGGAATGGTCACGGTGTGCCGAACCTATTGGTGAGCCACGGGCTTGTTACAATGCTATCTTGGAAAACTGATTTTTCAACGTTCTTTAAGATGACAGATAAGTGAGTGAACGAAATTCCTTGGAAGGGGCATGAATGCTTTGCGATTAACTGCACCATTATGCCAACAAATATTGGGAATCAAGAAGGGTCACCTTCCACAAGTAAGAATTCAAGTTCAAAACATGTTTTTGGTCTATTTACAGAATTTTGGTATTAGGGTGTGCTGATTTTGACACCGATAATGGGCTGTGTATATAATCTGATAATATGTTCTTACATGGCTGCCATTAGAATGATTGCTACACTACCGTTCAAAAGTTTGGGGTCACCCAGACAATTCTGTGTTTTCCATGAAAAGTCACACTTTTATTTCCCACCATAAGTTGTAAAATGAATAGAAAATATAGTCAAGACATTTTTCCGGCCATTTTGAGCATTTAATCGACCCCACAAATGTGATGCTCCAGAAACTCAATCTGCTCAAAGGAAGGTCAGTTTTATAGCTTCTCTAAAGAGCTCAACTGTTTTCAGCTGTGCTAACATGATTGTACAAGGGTTTTCTAATCCTCCATTAGCTTTCTGAGGCAATGAGCAAACACATTGTACCATTAGAACACTGGAGTGAGAGTTGCTGGAAATGGGCCTCTATACACCTATGGAGATATTGCACCAAAAACCAGACATTTGCAGCTAGAATAGTCATTTACCACATTAGCAATGTATAGAGTGGATTTCTGATTAGTTTAAAGTGATCTTCATTGAAAAGAACAGTGCTTTTCTTTCAAAAATAAGGACATTTCAAAGTGACCCCAAACTTTTGAACGGTAGTGTATATAGGTGGATGTAGAATATATTTATTTCAAGGATTAGATGACACTGGATGGATGGATGGATGGATGGATGGATGGTAGGCTTGAGCTCAGGAAAGTCTGTGTATAACGTTTTTATAGCTTGCTGAATTCCAAATAGTGAACTGCATAGTAACTTTACCAGAGGGACTTATACATGAACGAACAGCATGTTAAGCAAGACAGTTCCCCTTTTTGTCATCTCGCTTACAAACATACAGTATTTAAATGTTCTTTTCTACAGTGATAAGTCTCAGTGTCACTACACTTATGACAGCTGCCATAAGTCACCAAGATGACAAGCAAACACCAGTTATTTACAATAATTGTAAATTAAACAATACTTTGTAAAATGTAAAAATATGAATAAAGCTTATGTTTAGAAGGAACAAAGGAGAATTCTCTATTTAAAAGGCCTACAATAAAACATGATCGTCTGACCTGTTATAATATCCAGTTTCATTTAGTTGAGCAAACATGGATTTCTTTCATGCTGGATATAAACATAGAACAAACATATTCGCCGAACATTGACACTCACACGTTCAGATTGCTCATAAGCCCTCTTTGTCACATATTTTCATTATTGCAAAGCGTTATGTTGGTCTTAAGACACCGACTGTATTTTCACTGATATAGTCGACAACACGATATAAGTAACAGCTAAACAGTAAACATCTTGTGTCCTATCTAGTTATTCTGGAATATCTGTGGGTGTGCAATACCTGAAAAATTCAAAATAACAACAATCCATCCATTAACTGTAACCGCTTATCCTGTTCTGGATCATGGGCAAGCAGGAGCCTATCCCAGCTGACTATGGGCAAGAGGCGGGATACACCCTGGACAAGTCGCCAGGTCATCGCAGGGCTGATACATGGAGACAAACAACCATTCACACTCACATTCACACCTACGGTCAATTTAGAGCCACCGATTAACCTAACCTGCATATCTTTGGACTGTGGGGGAAACCGGAGCACCCGGAGGAAACCCACGCAGACACGAGGAGAACATGCAAACTCCGCACAGAAAGGCCCCTGTCGGCTGCTGGGCTCGAACTTCCGTGGGAGGCCAGTCTGGTATTTTATTAAAAATAATTTTTCTAGAACACTATTTGGTCTGACCTGGCAACTTGTCCAGGGTGTACCCCGCCTTTCGCCCGTAGTCAGCTGGGATAGGCTCCAGCTTGCCTGCGACCCTGTAGAAGGATAAAGCGGCTAGAGATAATGAGATGAGATGAAACTATTTGGTCTCTGAAAATGAATGTTTAACTGTTGAAATCAACGAATATTTTAATTAACATAAGTTTAAGAGTAAATCCGCTGGAGGATCCCCTTAAGGGAACCTTCACGTATGTAAAGCATAACCTGTGTTTTTCAAAGTGCATCTGTACAACACTAATGAGCTGCAGCTTTTAGGAAATAACCTACATTTTATATGTGAATTGATTATCATTGACACATTGATAACTTTGGTTTTTTGTTTAACTGTAAAGAATATAATGAATTATTTTTGAAAATAGTTTAAACCCACTTACCCACTGGTGTGTTGATGATATAAATTCTCTAATTGTGGTTTTGATTGACCAAATTACAATTAAAAGCATTTTTTAACATTTCCTTCCTTCTTCAGCAGTCTCCTGAGGTTAGTGTTTTGTAAATAAATGTTGGTTATATTCTGATTATATTACGGGGAAACCATATTATGTTGAAATAACCTCCAGACATATTCTATTAGAATATACATATATGCAATTGGAATTTCAAGGTGTGTTACTCACAGCCTTGAAAACTGCAAGCTGAATTTACAAATAAATAGGTTTCTGGAAAAAAAAAAGGGGAAAACAACAGTGCTTGAAATGCTCAAGTAAATTGATGTGAATTATTTTCCTAATGTATTTATGATTTTATCTGGCTCACTTAATTAAGTATTGAATTTACGAATCAAGTGTGGAATTGAGGGTTATTTTGGAATGACACAATTGGATGGCTATGAAATTCACGCTCTAAATAAGACCCGCCAGTTGTGAAGGTTGTTTGTGGCAAAGTGTTAAGTATCTTCTAATTTATTTGTGTGAATAAAGGCATGGTGAAATCCAGATTTTCCATTAGGAGAATCAGTCATTTGCTCATTTTTGTTTTTGTCATCTACAGTTTGATTACTTAAGTAATATTGCGAAATTAATATGGTCTTATTCACAGTTGGGTGACACAGCGTGTCAGATGTCTAAAATGGTGCCTGATAGATTTGTTGCGCAATACTTGGCTGAAGAATAACATTGATTCGTCTGACACAGTTCTCCTGAGTTGTCAAATTCCTGCTGTACACTGTCTTCCTGCTGGATTGGCACTGACAATTTAAATAATTTTAAGTAATATTGAAGCCCATTACTTTATATTCAGTAATACTGAAGCTCGAAACTTTTATATTCATAACTTTGTTTAGTAATACTGAAGCCTGTGACTTTATATTCAGTAATACTGAAGCCTGTGACTTTATATTCAGTAATACTGAAGCCTGTGACTTTATATTCAGTAATACTGAAGCTTTTAACTTTATATCCAGTCATACTGAAGCTTGCAACTTTATATCCAGAAATACTGAAGCCTGTGACTTTATATCCAGTAATACTGAAGCCTGTGACTTTATATCCAGTAATACTGAAGCCTGTGACTTTATATTCAGTAATACTGAAGCTTGCAACTTTATATCCAGTAATACTGAAGCCTGTGACTTTATATCCAGTAATACTGAAGCCTGTGACTTTATATTCAGTAATACTGAAGCCTGTGACTTTATATCCAGTAATACTGAAGCCTGTGACTTTATATTCAGTAATACTGAAGCTTGCAACTTTATATCCAGTAATACTGAAGCCTGTGACTTTATATCCAGTAATACTGAAGCCTGTGACTTTATATTCAGTAATACTGAAGCCTGTGACTTTATATCCAGTAATACTGAAGCCTGTGACTTTATATTCAGTAATACTGAAGCCTGTGACTTTATATCCAGTAATACTGAAGCCTGTGACTTTATATCCAGTAATACTGAAGCCTGTGACTTTATATTCAGTAATACTGAAGCCTGCGACTTTATATTCAGTAATACTGAAGCCTGTGACTTTATATCCAGTAATACTGAAGCCTGTGACTTTATATCCAGTAATACTGAAGCCTGTGACTTTATATCCAGTAATACTGAAGCCTGTGACTTTATATTCAGTAATACTGAAGCCTGTGACTTTATATTCAGTAATACTGAAGCCTGTGACTTTATATTCAGTAATACTGAAGCCTGTGACTTTATATTCAGTAATACTGAAGCCTGTGACTTTATATCCAGTAATACTGAAGCCTGTGACTTTATATTCAGTAATACTGAAGCCTGTGACTTTATATTCAGTAATACTGAAGCCTGTGACTTTATATTCAGTAATACTGAAGCCTGTGACTTTATATTCAGTAATAATGAAGCCTGTGACTTTATATTCAGTAATACTGAAGCTCGAAACTTTATATTCAGTCATACTGAAGCCCATAACCTTCTCTAACTACTTTCAGCAACCAAAATGGCTGAATGCATTCCATGTTCTCGTAGTCAGTGACTACGTTTACATGCACATCCAAATCGAGCTGCTGTCGGTAATCGAGCTGAAGGTCCCAGCAGGGTGCCAGAGAAATCCAATCCTACATGCACACAATGAAATCGGGCTATTGTGTGAGGTGCATTGTGCACCCGAGCCACAGGTGGCGCAACACGCCCCATCGTGTTGGTACACTTCCAGTTGTCGTCATGAAGAAGAGCTATTCAAGAGCGTAAACAAAGTTATCAGTTCCGTGTTCTCCATTGCGCGTTTTTCTCCCGTCCATGAATTTTAATATATTCAACTCCTTAAGCTGAATGAGCATGAACTCTGTCTCCTCATTGCTCCAGAAGTGCACGTTTCTGCTTGCCTGTGGCAGTGGGGGCGTGGTCAAGCGCCGGTCTGTGACAGGAGGGCGGAGCCAGGGAAGGTGAGTGGCAGAATCACTTCACCTGACGGTAATTAACCTGTGTTTGTGTGTCTTCCCAGTAACCGCGCCCTATTTAAGGAGGCAGAGGGAGAGCAGAGGGGACAGCTCATCCTGGGACTAGAACACAGCGCGTGCGCGTGTTTTTCTCTCAAGAATAAAAGTAGGCTGTTAAACTGAAAAGTCTGACAATAAAAAGCCTATTAGTACCAGAAGCTTTGTCCTGCCGTCCTCTGTGCTCCACCCACACTTCAGAGAGCTCTACATCGCCATTTTCTCTTCTTCGTTTGTTCCTCCTGACCTCTTCTGCTGCTCGCTACTACTGTTGTCATGCCGACCGAGGCTGTTGTGTTTCCCGCTTGTGGTCTCGTCACTTCCGGAAGTAGCTCGACAACTAGCTCGATAGGGTATACATGCACAAAGTAGCTCGGCAGAAATCGCATAAACTAGGTCGTGTAGCTCGATTCCGAGAAATCAAGTTCGGTTCAATTTCAGCCGAATTAAGGTGTATACATGGCATTTTGAACTTCGATTTCAGTCGAGCAACGGCAGAAATTCGATTCTCTCTATGTGCATGTAAACGTAGTGATTGTGTGTCTCAGCAGCTGTGATACACGCCTGTAGTCACATTGTGGTCCTGGGAGTGAAGTGAGCAATCACCTGGGCACTAATCCCCTTTAAGCTGATATGGAATGAATCCAATCACACTTCATGCTTCTCTGTTTAAGAGCACGCAGAAAGATTCTTTACAGAGACCCTCTATCTGCTAAAGGCGATGTTTCTGTAGAGCTTCATTTTCCACCGTGTTTTCTATTTATCCATCGAGGGTATTTTTAGGGCAGAATAAAGGACCTATTTGGATTGTGACTGTGTTAGATATATGATGTGGTCTGTGACTGCATTGTGATGAAGAGGTAGAGAGCTGCTGCGAGACTCATCAGTCAGAGATGTGAGTTTGATGGTCATGTGATCATGTGGAACGTAAACACTCGACAGCTCTGTGCATCAACCCCTGAGATTATCCACCTCTGAATGACACCATGTTCTTTCTTTCTTTCTCAAATAGATTTCTGTTCTGTTATCTATCTATCTATCTATCTATCTATCTATCTATCTATCTATCTATCTATCTATCTATCTATTAGATCTCTTTCTTTCCATTTTCTATTTAGATTAGATTAGATTAGATTAGATTAGATTAGATTAGATTAGATTAGATTAGATTAGATTAAACTTCATTGATCCCTTTGGGAGGGTTCCCTCAAGGAAATTAAGATTCCAGCAGCATCATTACAGATAAACAGAGAAAAGAAATAGAGAAAACTTCTAGATAAATTAAAATAAATTTAGTATTTACATATACAAATATAAAAAGAATAATAAAAGAATAAGATATGAGGAGGGAAAGGGGGGGGGGCGCGGCGGCAGGAGAGATATTGCACTTTATATTGCACATTGTCCGGTATTGCTTATTGTTAGGCTAGGCTCCTTCCCGTCCTCTGTCCTCCTGTTACCCCCCCCAGAGAGGAGTTGTACAGTCTGATGGCGTGAGGGACAAAGGAGTTTTTAAGTCTGTTCGTCCTGCACTTGGGAAGGAGCATTCCGTCACTGAACAGGCTCCTCTGGTTGCCGATGACGGTGTGCATTTCTTTCTTTCTTTTTCTACACTGTAGTGCTCTTGCCCTGGCCCTGCATTATGGCAGGTAGTGGATTAATTAATCTGATCTTGAAATGATATGCACTCACTCATTTTTGTAGGCTTCCTCTGGTTCAAAATGGGGCGGCACGGTGGTGTAGTGGTTAGCGCTGTCGCCTCACAGCAAGAAGGTCCGGGTTCGAGCCCCGTGGCCGGCAAGGGCCTTTCTGTGCGGAGTTCGCATGTTCTCCCCGTGTCCGCGTGGGTTTCCTCCGGGTGCTCCGGTTTCCCCCACAGTCCAAAGACATGCAGGTTAGGTTAACTGGTGACTCTAAATTGACCGTAGGTGTGAATGGTTGTCTGTGTCTATGTGTCAGCCCTGTGATGACCTGGCGACTTGTCCAGGGTGTACCCCGCCTTTCGCCCATAGTCAGCTGGGATAGGCTCCAGCTTGCCTGCGACCCTGCACAGGATAAGCGGTTACAGATAATGGATGGATGGATGGAATGGATGGTTCAGAATGACCATCTCTCTCTGTCTCTCTCCCTCACTTACACACACACACACACGCACGCACGCACGCACACACACATTGCCTATACTGTCTATAATGTGCTGCTTACTGTTATTTGAAAGGATTTGGCCTAATCAAATATATATTTTTTTATTCAGATACACTTTTTATTAATAATATATACTTTTGATGTGGTCTTAGTCTTATAGCTTTAAACTAGAATTCCTCAACAAATATTTGAACAATCATCACTTTTCCCAGTTCAGCCCTTCCTAGAATTGATTATGGCTAGCTCTAGCAGGCTGAAATGCTAGTCTGAAGCTAAAGACATTACAGTGCCATTCTCCAGCTCTGTCTTGTTATCAGAGCTCTCATCTTTGACCTTCCCTGCAGCATGTGTTAGTGTATCACCATTAGCAATCCCAGATGCTGCTCTTAGCGCTCTCTTAATATGATAAAGGTAATCCAACCTCAGGCATGCTTTTGCTTTTATAAAGAAATCGATAGAGAGGTCTAACATTGAATTTCGTCTTGGGCAAATGTGAATCCCTTAGAGAGTTCTGCTCAGAACCACCCCTGTAAATGTTCTCATTCGCTTATGTGATGGAGACAAATACTGGAAATACACATCTAATTTAAGTAGTTCTTGATTTTTAGAAATAAAAATATAGAATTTAAAAAATGGCCTGTACACTGTGATGTGTACTGTCAGATAACCACTGTTGCTTTTTATCCAGTAAGACAAAAACCTGCACGTGTTTACTCTAAAGACACTTCAGGTCCTACGTGAATGTCATTCCACTGGATTTTTGAATATAGCTGGGGGTTGTAACTAAAGTTTTTGAAATTCATAAAATTCTTTGTTTACAGACGTCTGGATAAGTGACGAACACGACTGAATGGCAGCAACCTTTTAATGCTTTGTTTCGCTCTGGTGCTTGACCAGCACCATGGACTCTGAACAGATGAGTCATTTGTTCCGAAGAAAAAACTAAACACAGACTTCTCTCTTCTTTCGACATCCTTTTTTTTTAACCAAGCCGTCGTTGTCAGCTGATCCTTAATCAAACCAGAGAAGGTAAATGAAACAAAAAAATCTATAAAATGTGTTAATCTCTTCTAGAGCCGAGTGAGCTACCTTCAGGTGCGTAAATGCTGTGATTGGCTATGTTAAGCCGAACTGGTTCATGTTGGAAAAACATGCTCAGTCTGATCAGCTGAAATATGTTGTTGGGTCCTATTTATGTAACACATTTAGCAATCTACCCCGGGTATATAGTTCTGCTCAGAACCACCCCTGTAAATGTTCTCATTCACTTATGTGATGGAGACAAATAGTGGAAATACACATCTAATTTAAGTGGTTCTTGATTTTTAGAAATAAATCATCTCATCTCATCTCATTATCTCTAGCCGCTTTATCCTTCTACAGGGTCGCAGGCAAGCTGGAGCCTATCCCAGCTGACTACGGGCGAAAGGCGGGGTACACCCTGGACAAGTCGCCAGGTCATCACAGGGCTGACACATAGACACAGACAACCATTCACACTCACATTCACACCTACGGTCAATTTAGAGTCACCAGTTAACCTAACCTGCATGTCTTTGGACTGTGGAGGAAACCGGAGCACCCGGAGGAAACCCACGCGGACACAGGGAGAACATGCAAACTCCACACAGAAAGGCCCTCGCCGGCCACAGGGCTCGAACCCAGGACCTTCTTGCTGTGAGGCGACAGCGCTAACCACTACACCACCGTGCCGCTCCAGAAATAAATCATGATGAAGTTTATTCATCCACTTCTACTCATTTAAAACCTGAACTACTGTATTATTAAAACAATACAGAGAACGTATTTATGCTTCTATTTTTTTTAGAACGAACAAACTAACTGACTATCTAAGCTGCAACAACAGGGCCAGCTCTAACCGTCTTTCTTATTTTGACTGAGATTCTTGTCGGAGTTACAGAATGGATGTCACTACACAGTGATACTTTTGGTATTTTATATCTTTATATAGCCATTATTATTTTATTTTCAAACTCAAGAGGGAATGCAGAGGCTGTAGCGACTCCGATGTACTGGGACTTCACCTAAAACATTAGCTTATTACAGTACCAGTCAAAAGTTTAGACACACCTACTCATTCGTAGGTTTGTCTGTATTTTGACTCTTTTCTACATTGTAGAACAATACTGAAGACATCAAAAATATGAAATAACATATGGAACATGTATGGAATTATGTGGGAAACAAAAAAGTGTTAAAAACAATGTTTCATGTTTTAAATTCTTCAAAGTATAGCCAGCGTTTACCTTGATGATGCTTTGCATTCTATTGGCATTATCTTAAAGGAGAACTGAAGTCATTTTTAAACTTGCTTTATTTCTTAATTAACGTGTTATTCAATTACGTTTTCGGTTTTAGTAAGCTTATATCGTGACTCGTATTGACAAATAATTGCAATTAAATATTATACTTATCAGCCTGTTTGTTTTTTAGCCATTTTGAATTTAGTTCGTTTGGTCCACGGCAGGTGTCGCTTATCCGCACGATCTTCACGAGACTTGTGCGAGACTTCGAAACGTGAAGTGTCAGTGCCGCCATTTTGAAAACTGTTTTCCAAATGAAATATCGCACAAAAACGAGTTTAAATGATGATTACTGCCTACTTTTTTCAAACTTTCCTGATTGCTATCAAAACAAACAAAACTTCCGGCTTGATTACGTCAGCATTCGAAAGAGGGCGCGCGCGTCTTTTGACAACGTGGGCAGATGTTGGTCACTTTGATTTCCGCTGTAAGTTTTACTTCCGTCCTACGATGTCTCGCACAGGTCTCAACGAATCTCGTTTACGGCCATCGCTTTGACATATGGACTGATATATTACAGAGCATATTTCAAACACTCATAACTTGCTATAGCAGTGACAAAATAGCAGTCAAAAATGCATTCCTATATTTAATAAAATGAGAAATAGAATTTTGATGATAAATAAATTTGTCTTCAGTTCTCCTTTAACTAGCTTCATGAGGTAGTCACCTGGAATGCTTTTCAATTAACAGGCGTGCCTCGTCAAAAGTCAATTAGTGCAATTTCTTCCCTTCTTAAAAGGTACCTGCAGCAAAAAATAAACATAGGCTAGAAATATTGCACATTTTGCTCAAACATATTTTGACTCCCCTGTATTGTCACACTGTGTTGCATAAAGCAGTGCTTTAAAATTCTTTTGTATTCCTGCTCACTTAAGTTCCACTCAAGGGCACAGCCATATTGCCATTTTGTGAGCAGTGTCAAAGGTCAGCATGACACTCATTGTTGATAGGTTTCCTGTATCTTGATTGGCTCGCTGCTCCTGACAACGCGATTATAGCTAGATGGACAAAACATTGTTGAAAAATAACGGAATGCAAAGTCTATGGTTGCAAAAATAATAAGATATGTTATTTAGTACCAGCTGGGAGGTCCATATCGTGAAATACCGTGACTGAGGTGTTGAAAGTACTGAGCGAGGCCCTCTGGGCCGAGGTTAGTATTCAAGGCCGAGGTCACGGTATTTCACCATACGGACCGACCTTAAGCTGGTAAATAATATATTTATTTTTTCTTTACCAAATTCTAACAGAAAAAGAGAGCGCCCGAAAGGGAAAACCGAGCCGAGCCGCCATTTTGAATCCTCATTCACGGCTGTAATGCAAATGGCTTCCTCCTCAGTATACAAGTGCACTTCCATGGCAGGAAAAAAAACTACATTTTGCCGCCTATGTAGTCCCCTATTTATACAAATAGGAGTCATTCAGGATTCAGCCATGTTTTTGCTCGGCGTTAGCAACAGTTACAGGTTTTTAGCTTTCTCCTGAAATGTTTTCTTTTATTTCTTCTTCCTCAGGGTAGTAAAACTCACTTTCGCTGTGAAGACTGTTGTTATCACTATCCATGCTGTAAAATTAATGCTATTCTCCTGAGAAATGCGAAAATAAATGTTGACAAAAATTGCTACTATGTTTGTTGTTGTGATTGAGCGAGTCGTCAGAGGTCCGTAACCGGGGTCCGTATTGTAGGATATGGACCCGCTCTCCAGCCAATCAGAGTGCAGGATTTGATGGAAACCAGACCACGAAAAAAATAAAAAAAACTTTATTAATCCCGAAGGAAATTCTTATGCCAGAAATTGCTCCAAAACAATGCAATATGTTAAATATGTTAAAATACAACAATATAAGCTGAAAATAAACTGTATGTAAAATAAAACTGTCCAAGAAATAAATGCCGGGGAAAAAAAACAGTGCCTAATAGAACAGCAATACAATATAAGATGGGGAAAAAACAGTGCCTAGATAGTTAGCATTCTAACAATAGAAAACAAGGTAAGCCATGTGAGACACTAACCTGATGGTGAAAGTACACATGATGGGTCACATAGGAAAGACAATATTGCAGAAGGTGTTGGGAAAAATATTATTGCACATGACAGCTCAGCATGACAGTGATCCTAAACACACCGCCCGGGTAACGAAGGAGTGGCTTCGTAAGAAGCATTTCAAGGTCCTGGAGTGGCCTAGCCAGTCTCCAGATCTCAACCCCATAGAAAATCTTTGGAGGGAGTTGAAAGTCCGTGTTGCCCAGCGACAGCCCCAAAACATCACTGCTCTAGAGGACATCTGCATGGAGGAATGGGCCAAAATACCAGCAACAGTGTGTGAAAACCTTGTGAAGACTTACAGAAAACGTTTGACCTCTGTCATTGCCAACAAAGGGTATATAACAAGGTATTGAGATGAACTTTTGTTATTGACCAAATACTTATTTTCCACCATAATTTGCAAATAAATTCTTTAAAAATCAGACAATGTGATTTTCTGGATTTTTTTTTTCTCATTTTGTCTCTCATAGTTGATGTGTACCTATGATGAAAATTACAGGCCTCTCTCATCTTTTTAAGTGGGAGAACTTGCACAATTGGTGACTGACTAAATACTTTTTTGCCCCACTGTATCTCCAAGTCAGTATGGACAGCGGAGAAACTGGATATCTGTATGAGCCTCGGAAAAAAAAAGACTATCTGCATCTGGGAAATGATTTCAGCAGTGAATCATCAGATGATTCTCATGATGAAATCGGTGGTGCTTTGCAAGTTCAAAGTCAGGAAGGCGGGTCAAAGGGTTCGGCAGCTCTGTGGTGCTGATGTGGAAAGTGTGCCAAGCAGAAAACTGATATTGAATGTTTTTGTTGTAAAGAGCACAAACTTTTATGTGATACAGTACAGGCACAGTCACTGAACTGTTTCATGGATAAACCCGGTTTGGAAACGTATGTTGCACACAAGCCTGCATTGGAAATGGACTATATACAGTACAGACCATGATAGCCTGTGTGTAGCATGATAGCAGGGTCACCTGATGTGAGAGGGACAGCACCAGATGGAGAACTCATAAATCGGTAAGTGTGTGGCGTGTTTATGTATATGTGTGTGTCCATCCTAGCTATAAAGACTATTTATTTATTTATTGTGTGTGTGAATACAGATATAGACATGCAACATGCCACAATAGTTTATATCGTCTAAATACAATATAGTGGTAGCTCAAAGCTGAGTGAGAGTTTATAGCGAAGCAAAGCAGGGCACGACATTGGGATTATTGCTTGATTGATCAGCCGTCCATCCTGCAGAAGGGGGAGGAGTTATACAGTTTGATGCCCACTGGTAGGAAAGACCTCCTGTGGCGTTCTGTGTTGTTCCTCGGTGGCCTCAGTCTCCCACTGAAGGAGCTCTGATATGATACCGCTGTGTCCTGCAGGGGGTGGGAGGGATTGTCCATAATACTGAGAAGTTTCCTCAGCATCCTCCTCTCTGACACCTCCACCACCAACTCCAGTTCCACTCCCAAGACAGACCCAGCTTTCCTGATGAGCTTGTTGAGTCTGTTGGCATCAGCTGCCTTCACCCTGCTGCCCCAGCACACCACAGCATAGAAAATGACACTGGCCACCACAGAGTGATAAAATATCTGCAGCATGGTTCTGCAGACATTGAAAAACCTGAGTCTCCTGAGGAAAAACGGCCGGCTCTGACCGTTCTTGTATAGGGCATCTGTGGTTTTTTTTTTTGTCCAGTCCATTTTATTGTCTATATGGATGCCCAGGTATGTTTTCCTCCACACTGTCCACCTTCCTTCCCTTGATGGTGACTGGGCTCAGACTGGTCCTTTGCTTCCTAAAGTCCACCACCATAATATGTATTATGTTATTATAATGTTTATTCTCATAAACATGAGAGTAAGGGACATAAAGAGTAAGGGAAAGTATTTTTTCAGTGTTTCATTGCTGACAACCGAGCAAAGTAAATGACCTGCTAAGCAGTGGCTAAACAACTTGGCAACAGGTCACACTGTAGAAACACTGTCTCTTGGCTGAAATTCTGTTGTTTGCGAGGACCATTTTGAGCCGAATTGCTTTGAAAGGAATCTACAGGCCGAGCTGTTGGGCTACGCAGGATGCATTAGACTCAAACCTGATGCTGTGCCAATGATATTCCAACACCATCCATGGAAAAAGGATTCAGGCCATGCAAGCTGATTAACTCGAACAGAATAGGCATTCAAAGCTAATATATATATTTAGGCACTGCCTAAAAGCAGAGCTCCTGTTGAGTATAAAATGTGTTAGTAAATAATCCCAGATTATTCTTTAAAAACTAAATTAAAAATAAGCCTGGATAAAAACCCACCTACCTTATGTAAACAAAGATACAAATTTCATTGTCCGGTGCGCCCTGCTTTGCTTCGCTATAAACTCTCACTCAGCTTTGAGCTACCACTATATTGTATTTAGACGATATAAACTATTGTGGCATGTTGCATGTCTATATCTGTATTCACACACACAATAAATAAATAAATAGTCTTTATAGCTAGGATGGACACACACATATACATAAACACGCCACACACTTACCGATTTATGAGTTCTCCATCTGGTGCTGTCCCTCTCACATCAGGTGACCCTGCTATCATGCTACACACAGGCTATCATGGTCTGTACTGTATATAGTCCATTTCCAATGCAGGCTTGTGTGCAACATACGTTTCCAAACCGGGTTTATCCATGAAACAGTTCAGTGACTGTGCCTGTACTGTATCACATAAAAGTTTGTGCTCTTTACAACAAAAACATTCAATATCAGTTTTCTGCTTGGCACACTTTCCACATCAGCACCACAGAGCTGCCAAACCCTTTGACCCGCCTTCCTGACTTTGAACTTGCAAAGCACCACCGATTTCATCATGAGAATCATCTGATGATTCACTGCTGAAATCATTTCCCAGATGCAGATAGTCTTTTTTTTTCCAAGGCTCATACAGATATCCAGTTTCTCCGCTGTCCATACTGACTTGGAGATACAGTGGGGCAAAAAAGTATTTAGTCAGTCACCAATTGTGCAAGTTCTCCCACTTAAAAAGATGAGAGAGGCCTGTAATTTTCATCATAGGTACACATTAACTATGAGAGACAAAATGAGAAAAAAAAAATCCAGAAAATCACATTGTCTGATTTTTAAAGAATTTATTTGCAAATTATGGTGGAAAATAAGTATTTGGTCAATAACAAAAGTTCATCTCAATACCTTGTTATATACCCTTTGTTGGCAATGACAGAGGTCAAACGTTTTCTGTAAGTCTTCACAAGGTTTTCACACACTGTTGCTGGTATTTTGGCCCATTCCTCCATGCAGATCTCCTCTAGAGCAGTGATGTTTTGGGGCTGTCACTGGGCAACACGGACTTTCAACTCCCTCCAAAGATTTTCTATGGGGTTGAGATCTGGAGACTGGCTAGGCCACTCCAGGACCTTGAAATGCTTCTTACGAAGCCACTCCTTCGTTACCCGGGCGGTGTGTTTAGGATCACTGTCATGCTGAAAGACCCAGCCACGTTTCATCTTCAATGCCCTTGCTGATGGAAGGAAGTTTTCACTCAAAATCTCACGATACATGGCCCCATTCATTCTTTCCTTTACACCGATCAGTCGTCCTGGTCCCTTTGCAGAAAAACAGCCCCAAAGCATGATGTTTCCACCCCCATGCTTCACAGTAGGTATGGTGTTCTTTGGATGCAACTCAGCATTCTTTCTCCTCCAAACACGACAAGTTGAGTTTTTACCAAAAAGTTCTATTTTGGTTTCATCTGACCATATGACATTCTCCCAACCCTCTTATGGATCATCCAAATGCTCTCTAGCAAACTTCAGACGGGCCTGGACATGTACTGGCTTAAGCAGGGGGACACATCTGGCACTGCAGGATTTGAGTCCCTGGCGGCGTAGTGTTACTGATGGTAGCCTTTGTTACTTTGGTCCCAGCTCTCTGCAGGTCATTCACTAGGTCCCCCCGTGTGGTTCTGGGATTTTTGCTCACCATTCTTGTGATCATTTTGACCCCACGGGGTGAGATCTTGCGTGGAGCCCCAGATCGAGGGAGATTATCAGTGGTCTTGTATGTCTTCCATTTTCTAATAATTGCTCCCACAGTTGATTTCTTCACACCAAGTTGCTTACCTATTGCAGATTCAGTCTTCCCAGCCTGGTGCAGGTCTACAATTTTGTTTCTGGTGTCCTTTGACAGCTCTTTGGTCTTGGCCATAGTGGAGTTTGGAGTGTGACTGTTTGAGGTTGTGGACAGGTGTCTTTTACACTGATAACGGGTTCAAACAGGTGCCATTAATACAGGTAACGAGTGGAGGACAGAGGAGCCTCTTAAAGAAGAAGTTACAGGTCTGTGAGAGCCAGAAATCTTGCTTGTTTGTAGGTGACCAAATACTTATTTTACCGAGGAATTTACCAATTAATTCATTAAAAATCCTACAATGTGATTTCCTGGATTCTTTCCCCCCATTCTGTCTCTCATAGTTGAGGTATACCTATGATGGAAATTACAGGCCTCTCTCATCTTTTTAAGTGGGAGAACTTGCACAATTGGTGGCTGACTAAATACTTTTTTGCCCCACTGTAACTCTTTCATCTGACCATATCCATGCTAACAAGTATGTTTACATCAGCTACACTGTAACTTCCGGTACCTGGCTATCAGCGAATTCACGTCACATCCTGGATGCTATATTGGTTGCCCATGTGCAATAAAACTTGACATGCTTTTAGACTTTTACGCTTATGATAGCTAATTGGATGGCTGCACTTGCATGCATTATTATAATTAGGGTTGTACTATCGATATCGATCATGTTTAAATGCTGTACCGGTACCCTTTAATTTGTTTGAGACCATCAAATAGTAAATAATAAAAATACAGTAAATGGCCCTATTCTACAATTGTAGTAATCCATATTAGGTCAGGAACCGCTCAACTAAGTAAAGAGAAATGACAGTCCATCATTATTTTAAGATATGAAGTGTCCTTTAATTCATAAAAATAAAGAAAAAAACAGCAACATTGAATTATAAGGTGTGCCCAAACTTTTGACTGGTACTGTATGTCTAGACATGTGCTGGAGCATCTTCACTGTCCCCTCTTGGATCTTTCATTGTTACACTGTGTGCTTTTAGGACATTTTTAAGGCACATGTGCAGCAGGAATTTCACTATTTTTTGAAGTTTAGTGCATATTGATTTGTTTTGCTGGGAATCGATGGCGGGTCTGGTGTTTTCCATGCTTATCAGACTCTAATCAGTCAACTGCAGGAAAAGGCATCATTTTCTGTTACGTATGACTTTCTAAAGGTTACCGTGCGCATTAACATCAACCATGCATCCAATTAATAGCCTCCATCCAATCGTTCCAATGCATAGCAATGCAGGAGTTGCAGAGGAAAACTTCACAAAGCTGGTTTACCAACTTTATTTGTTAGATTTGCTGCTTTTGGGCAATGTTTGGTTCTCTGCTTACATGACCTTCACTGGCAATATATGAAGTCAAATGGGACTTCTTAAGTTTCCCAATAATATCAATGAAATAAATAAAAATATTAAAAACGATGGGCAGCACCATGGTGCAGTGGTTAGCACTGTCACCTCATAGCAAGCAGGTTCTGGGGTTGAACCTGCCGGGCGACTGGGGGTATTTCAGTGTCGAGTTTGCATGTTCTCCTCGTGTCTGCTTGGGTTTCCTCCAGGTGCTCCAGTTTCTTCCCACAGTCCAAAGACGTAGATTAGGTCAACTGGGTAATCTAAATTGCCCATCGGTGTGAATGTGAGTGTGACTGGTTTCTGTCTCTCTGTTGCCCCTTTTCCACCAAAGCAGTTCCAGGGCTGGTTCGGGGCCAGTGCTTAGTTTGGAACCAGGTTTTCTGTTTCCACTGACAAAGAACTGGCTCTGGGGCCAGAAAAACTGGTTCCAGGCTAGCACCAGCTCTTTGCTGGGCCAGAGGAAAGAACCGCTTACGTCAGCGGGGGGGTGGAGTTGTTAAGACCAACAACAATAACAAGACCGCGAAAGATCGCCATTTTTAAGCGACGAGAAGCAGCAGCTGTACAAACGCGAAGTCATCCATTATTATTGTTGTTGTTGCCGCTGCTGCTTCTTCCATGTTGTTTTTGCTTTGATATTCGCGCCAAGGTTTATGTAAACGTAGCACCGTAACTGACGTATACAGCGACGTAACTGATGTATACAGCGACGTAATGACGTGGCTCCGCTTAGCACCGCGAGCTAAGGAAAAGCAAACTGGTTCTCAGCTGGCTCACAAGTTGAACGAGTTGTGAACCAGCACCAGCACTGGCCCCGAACCAGCCCTGGAACTGATTTGGTGGAAAAGGGGTATAAGTTAGCCTGTGATAGATTAGCGACTTGTCCAGGGTGTCCTGCCCCTCACCCAATGTCAGCTGGGATTGGCTCCAGCTCACCTGTGACCTGCAATGGATAAGCAGTAGAGAAAATGAATGAATTAAAAAAAATAAATTGAATACATATTGCATATTAGTATAGGGACATGAATCTGTTCCCATCTCATCATTTAGACCTTTTATAACCTACAAAAAAAAAAAATCACAATTTGAAAATCTGTTTATTATTAGTCTTAGATTACAACCCCGATTCCAAAAAAGTTGGGACAAAGTACAAATTGTAAATAAAAACAGAATGCAATAATTTACAAATCTCAAAAACTGATTGTATTCACAATAGAACATGTCACTGTATGTTCATTACAATGGCCGTAAACGAGATTCGTTGAGACCTGTGTGAGACATCGTAGGACGGAAGTAAAACGTACAGCGGAAATCAAAGTGACCGACATCTGCCCATGTTTTCAAAAGATGCGTGCACCCTCTTTCGAATGCTGACGTAATCAAGCCGGAAGTTTTGTTTGTTTTGATAGCAATCAGGAAAGTTTGAAAAAAGTAGGCAGTAATCATCATTTAAACTTGTTTTTGTGCAATATTTCGTTTGGAAAACAGTTTTCAAAATGGTGAGACTGACACCTGGCTGACACTTCACGTTTCAAAGTCTCGCACAAGTCTCGTGAAGATCGCGCGGATAAGCGACGCCTGCCGTGGACCAAACGAACTAAATTCAGCATGGCTAAAAACCGAATAGGCCGATAAGTATAATATTTAATTGCAATTATTTGTCAATACGAGTCACGATATAAGCTTACTAAAACCGAAAACGTAATGGAATAACACGTTAATTAAGAGATAAAGCAAGTTTAAAAATGACTTCAGTTCTCCTTTAATTGTAAGCGAAGTGCATTAGCTAGCAAGTGCATTTCCCTTGATCAATCAAATTGCACTGGAGAAGAGTGGGGTTTTTTTTAAATACAGGTATAAGTACAACCCTGATTCCAAAAAAGTTGGGACAAAGTACAAATTGTAAATAAAAACGGAATGCAATAATTTACAAATCTCAAAAACTGATATTGTATTCACAATAGAACATGGACAACATATCACATGTCGAAAGTGAGACATTTTAAAATTTCATGCCAAATATTGGCTCATTTGAAATTTCATGACCGCAACACATCTCAAAAAAGTTGGGACAGGGGCAATAAGAGGCTGGAAAAGTTAAAGGTACAAAAAAGGAACAGCTGGAGGACCAAATTGCAACTCATTAGGTCAATTGGCAATAGGTCATTAACATGACTGGGTATAAAAAGAGCATCTTGGAGTGGCAGCGGCTCTCAGAAGTAAAGATGGGAAGAGGATCACCAATCCCCCTAATTCTGCGCCAACAAATAGTGGAGCAATATCAGAAAGGAGTTTGACAGTGTAAAATTACAAAGAGTTTGAACATCTTATCATCTACAGTGCATAACATCATCAAAAGATTCAGAGAATCTGGAAGAATCTCTGTGCGTAAGGGTCAAGGCCAGAAAACCATACTGGGTGTCCATGATCTTCGGGCCCTTAGACGGCACTGCATCACATACGGGCATGCTTCTGTATTGGAAATCACAACATGGGCTCAGGAATATTTCCAGAGAACATTATCTGTGAACACAATTCACCGTGCCATCCGCCGTTGCCAGCTAAAACTCTATAGTTCAAAGAAGAAGCCGTATCTAAACATGATCCAGAAGCGCAGACGTCTTCTCTGGGCCAAGGCTCATTTAAAATGGACTGTGGCAAAGTGGAAAACTGTTCTGTGGTCAGACGAATCAAAATTTGAAGTTCTTTATGAAAATCAGGGACGCCGTGTCATTCGGACTAAAGAGGAGAAGGATGACCCAGGTTGTTATCAGCGCTCAGTTCAGAAGCCTACATCTCTGATGGTATGGGGTTGCATTAGTGCGGATGGCATGGGCAGCTTACACATCTGGAAAGACACCATCAATGCTGAAAGGTATATCCAGGTTCTAGAGCAACATATGCTCCCATCCAAACGACGTCTCTTTCAGGGAAGACCTTGCATTTTCCAACATGACAATGCCAAACCACATACTGCATCAATTACAGCATCATGGCTGCGTAGAAGAAGGGTCCGGGTACTGAACTGGCCAGCCTGCAGTCCAGATCTTTCACCCATAGAAAACATTTGGCGCATCATAAAACGGAAGATAAGACAAAAAAGACCTAAGACAGTTGAGCAACTAGAATCCTACATTAGACAAGAATGGGTTAACATTCCTATCCCTAAACTTGAGCAACTTGTCTCCTCAGTCCCCAGACGTTTACAGACTGTTGTAAAGAGAAAAGGGGATGTCTCACAGTGGTAAACATGGCCTTGTCCCAACTTTTTTGAGATGTGTTGTTGTCATGAAATTTAAAATCACCTAATTTTTCTCTTTAAATGATACATTTTCTCAGCTTAAACATTAGATATGTCATCTATGTTCTATTCTGAATAAAATATGGAATTTTGAAACTTCCACATCATTGCATTCCATTTTTATTTACAATTTGTACTTTGTCCCAACTTTTTTGGAATCGGGGTTGTATGTGACTCCTCCAATATACAAGTCCCTGTGTATGAGGCTATTATTATACAACTCTGATTCCAAAAAAAAGTTGGAATGCTGTGTAAAACATAAAAACAGAATGCAATGATATGCAAATCACATTCAACCTATATTCAGTTGAATACATTAGTAAGACAGGATATTTAACATTCAAACTGATAAACTTTTTTTTTTTGTAAATATACACTTATTCTGAATTTGGTGCTTGTAACATGTTCTAAAACAGTTTAGACGGGGCATCAGGATATTACTACATCGGCTTGGGAACACTTCAGAAAATCACTGTCGGTAAACACAGTCCATGTCACTGCATCTACAATGCAAAGTGAAAGCCATTTATCAATAACATCCAGAAATGCCACTAAATTCTCTGGGCCCAAGCTCATCTGAAATGGACTGATGCAAAGTGGAAAAGTGTGCTGTGGGGTGACAAGTCCACATTTTGAATTGTTTTTGGAAATAATGGACGTTGTGTCCTCTGGGCTAAAGAGGAAAAATACCATCCAGATTGTTACCAGCACAAAGTTCAAAAACCAGCATCTGTAATGGTATGGGGGTGTGTTAGTGCCCATGGCATGGGTAACTTGCATATCTGTGGAAGGCACCATTAATGCTGAAAGGTACATATAGGTTTTGGAACAACATATGCTGCATCCAGACGACGTCTTTTTCAGGGACATCCCTGCTTATTCCAGCAAAATAATACCAAGCCACATTCTGCATGTGTTACAACAGTGTGGCTTCATAGTAAAAGAGTGCAGGTGCTAAACTGGCCTGCCTGCCTGCCTCCCATTGAAAACCTATCGCACATTATGACACGCAAAATATGACAACGGAGACCCTGGACTGCTGAGTACCTGAAGTCGTATATCGAGCAAGAATAGGAAAGAATTTCACTTTGAAACCTCCAACAATTAATGTCCTCAGTTCCCAAACACTTACTGAGTGTTGTTAAAAGAAAAGGTGATGTAGCACAATGGTCAACATGCCCCTGTCCCAACTTTTTTTGAACATGTTGCAGGCATCAAATTCAGAATGAGTGTATATTTACAAAAAACAAAGTTTTTGTATTCAATCGAATATAGGTTGAAAAGGATTTGCAAATCATTGCATTCTGTTTTTATTTACATTTTACACAGCATCCCAACTTTTTTGGAATCAAGTTTGTAGATTAAAGCCTCATACTCAAGGGCTTATATAATGTATGCGCCACATAATCTAAGACTAATAGTAAACAGATTTTCAAATCGTGTTTTTTTTTTTTTTTTAAACAAAGAAAAACTTTATAATTTTTAATATCATAATTGATGATGTGGTGACGTTTTAGTTCGGAGACATTTATGTAACATTTATCGAAGGAGTCTCTGGTGCCAGCAGGTTGGAACAGTCACGGTGCTTTGTAGTATTTCCTAACACAGGAAAGTCTTCAGGCCAGAGGAGTTTATACTGTCCAGTTTCTTGGTAAACTGACAAGCTGCATTTTGAGAGAGAGAGAGAGAGAGAGAGAGAGAAAAGGAGATGCTAGAGAGGGAATGACTGTATCACGGTTATAACCCAAGTGATAACAGGAAGTCCCTTTTCTTGTGCACGTTCCACAGCATTAAATCTAGCTGTAAACCAATCGAATGTATGATATATTATTAATGAATAAATTAAATATTAATTGTTGGCAAATCACTGTATAAAAATAAACTATAAAATTGTGTGATTTATATGAAAATAATCCACTTCATGTTGGGCCATGTCATGTGTTACCCCGTGTCATGAGTTATCCTTAATACAACAGCTTCATAATCAAGTGGGTTACATGTTTTGGGCAGGAGATGCAAACACTGACCATTGGGGATCTCTCTCTCTCTCTCTCTCTCTCTCTCTCTCTCTCTCTCTCTCTCTCTTTTTTCACCTTTCTTCCCAGGTTTTATAGCATCTCAGTCAAAAGCCCATATTGCCCAATACAGCAGTAGATGGGAGCATAGCCTATCACACACACACACACACACACACACACACACACACACACACACACACACACACACAAGTAATGCTGGCAGAAAGAGAAAAGAAGACAGCCCGCTACGTGCCAATTAATTAATATGATTCATCCAGCAGCTTGATATTCTAGCGGCAATGTGGCACAGTCAGCATCTCTCTTGCAAGGTTTAGGGGTTACTGAACCCCCATGAATGCTCCTAATTACGAACAATGACCTGTGACATCACTTCCTGCCTACTCAGTGCTCACTGTCAGGCCTGTGATGCCTGCTGTGGCTTCTCTTGACCCAAACTGGCTCATTTTTTTAACCCTCTGTTACTGTTTTCTCCTTGTGTTTGTCTGTCTGTTATTTAGGGTCGTAGAGGCATGTGTCTATGCAGAGAGACAGGGAAATGTGTTTGAGTAGCAGTGGTGTATCATTATTAACCTCCCCCACACTCTCTTTCCCTCCCTGAATCACTTCACCCACCTGCGTGTGTGCAAGGCAATAACGTCTGCCCACTTCAATTTTCTCATTTCAACTGGTGTTGATGGGCCAACAGAGGCAGGACAGAAGGCCAGATCTATCATCTTCTGCTTCAAAATAGAAGAGGCGAAAAGCTACAGTGCCTGAGATCACAGGAAATCCCTACACACACACACACACACACACACACACACACACACACACACACACAGATATAAGCACTCAGTCTCACTTACTCTTATTTATTTATTTGCTGTTTCTCCCTGAAATCTGCATTTTTAAGTGGATTGTGAAAGGATGTGAGATCACCTGACAGTTTTAGCAGTTTGAGCTGTTTTAGAGAGGCATATTTATAGTCCTGTTCTGCTTTTACTTGCTCACGTCCTACACCCAAACACACTCACTGCTGCATTATTTATCTCTCTGTGACTCATTCTCAGGCCTGTCGCGAGATTTGGCGCCTTGACAGCTATGACCATGGGGCTGTATTATAATTATCACAGATTGGTGAGAAGCAGAGTAACATATCGATACTTGAATTTTGATTATAAAGTACATTTGTGCTGAGTTTCATCTCATCTCATTATCTCTAGCCGCTTTATCCTGTTCTACAGGGTCGCAGGCAAGCTGGAGCCTATCCCAGCTGACTACGGGCGAAAGGCGGGGTACACCCTGGACAAGTCGCCAGGTCATCACAGGGCTGACACATAGACACAGACAACCATTCACACTCACATTCACACCTACGGTCAATTTAGAGTCACCAGTTAACCTAACCTGCATGTCTTTGGACTGTGGGGGAAACCGGAGCACCCGGAGGAAACCCACGCGGACACGGGGAGAACATGCGAACTCCGCACAGAACGGCCCTTGCCGGCCACGGGGCTCGAACCCGGACCTTCTTGCTGTGAGGCGACAGCGCTAACCACTACACCACCGTGCCGCCTTGTGCTGAGTTAAAAAGAAAAATAATAAAGTACTTGACCTAGCCTGGCTGCCTGGTTAAACAATAATAGTCTTTCGAGTCCTCTGCCAGTTTGACTCGACATCCTTTGCTCGGTTCCTGGCCCAGAGGATGGTGGGATTTGCAGTTTTGAATTTCAGAAGCTTGCTTTGGAGAACAAAGGTGAGGTTCAGAGGGGAGAAAAGAGCTGGAACTGTGTCAGAACCAAGGTAACAACTGATCACAATGTGTCACTCAGAGGTCAAGAGAGGATCTTCTCTGTGTTTGGAGACGAGCTGTCAAACTGGCAGGCTTTTTCCTCTTTCGCTGTCTCTCTCTCTCTCTCTCTCTCTCTCTCTCTCTCTCTCTCTCTCCTTCCCATAGACTAGCCTGACAGGGAGAGGGCTCATAACAGAGAGCAGTTTAAAAATAACCCTAGAAAACATTTAGGCAAAGCATTTCAGCACTTCGGTGTGTGTAAAATGAGACAGAAAAAGGAAGTGAGTGCATGCTCTAAGTCCCAGCGATGGGGTTCATCTCTCATTCAAGTCTAAATTTGCTGGATGTTGTGCAGGCTGGTTGGTAATCGTGCTTATTATTTCCTGGCTGGGATTTAAATAGATGGACTGGTAACACCATGGAAATGGATAAATACACAGGCTACAAAAAAACCTCTAAGAAATCTGAGTCCATTAGAATTGAATCAGCTCTGCATTATGAATGAAAACCATGTATGCATCTGATTAAACCAGTTTAAATGTGAGCAACAGGTAGTTCAGGAGATCAGGCATGAAAAAGCTATATAAGGTTGTGGGGGGGGGGTTCCACTAAATTGAGTTTTGCTTTCTAAGATCACCAGTAACTCCCACAGTAGTTGTGATTGTTTTATCTTGCAGTTGGAATAGCATTAACATGCTTTTTAAGCTTGGGGCAAATGCATTACAGGAGGTTGCATTAGGGATTCTGGGAGTCCATGCGTTCATCGCTCCTCACATTTATCTCGCACGTTTTACTGTTTTTACATTTAGTGACATTTGAAGGGTGCAATAACAAATTTATCTTGTTATTTATGTGTTTGTTTTCAGTCCATCCCTGATCTCCTCCCCTTCTCCTTCCTCTAGATTCCTTGCTCTCGAAGCACAGTTTAAATCTGTGAGTGTATTTAAGGAATGTGCCCTGTGAGATAGCCCCAATTAGAAAGGGGGTAGAGCAATAATGCAACAGCTTAATTGCATTAACATAATGCCTTCTAACGATCATTACGCTCACCAAAATAGTCATGATAATAAAGCAATTACTATTTTGAGAGCACAATTACCCACAGTGGCACCTTTTCTGGTGTTATAATTACAGTGTTTAGATGCGCAGACGCCGGGTTTCAGCATGCCGGGGGAACGGAGCACCAGGAGAGACAGCAGGCTCGTCACAGAGGTGCACAATTTATAACCACATCCAAAACACGTCTCTGGCTGTTCAGCAGAACCATGCGATGAACGAGTGCAGTTGATTGGGTGCATAGATATACGATGTTCTCCAAGTCCTTCACCAGTGCACAAAAAAGCTTAAGATAATAGAAGAGGGAAGAAGCCGGCGTAGAAAATAGATGGATAGATAGCAGAGAGAGAAAAAGGAGTGAGCGAGCGAGAGGAATATAAAGAGAGATTGGTTTTCATGCCTGGTAGTCGGTGGCTGTGTAAATCTCGGAGGAGCGGAGTGGGAGACAGCAGAAGGTTGATAGTCATCCATCACTTCTGACAATTCCACCTCTTCCCTGCAGCCTGACAGGAGACCCTGAGTGAGAGATGGGGGTGGGGGTGGGGGGAGAGATACATAATGTGTAAGAGAGATCAAAACAGATTGACGGCAAAAAAAAAAGAAAGTAAAAGAGAGGAGGCCGCTGAGCAAATGAACTCTTCTGCTTTTTGAGAGGAAGAGGAATAGAAATAGGTTTTATTTTATTCATTTTTCTCGCTTGCTACACTGATAGAGAGCACGCACAGCATACTCCAATAAGATTGGAACACAGCTCTGTAGGTATTGTTAGTGCTGCTGGAGCCATGAGGCGTGAATCTATTTAAATTGTAGAAATGCAAAATCCAGGGATAGAGGTGGATAAATATGAGACCAATAAAGTAGTATCATTATCGTTAAAGCAAGAAGTATAAAGATTGAGAATTTGAATTCATGCTCACACACAAACTTTCTTTTTAAAGGCCAGTTTTATTAGAATGGCCGTGCACAGTGTTCTGTGGGTTAATGGACTGCTTTTGTGACTTGGCAGACATCATTGTCTCATGGAATGTGACCTCTCGCATCGTGCCTGCTGTATTTTGTTAGCCTGTCACTCAGTGGATGGGCAAAGGCATAATTAAACTGGTGTAAGTTGTGTTTAGCTCCTGCACAAAGCCGCAATAGATTGCCTTTCAGCAAACAAGCCGAAAGCACCCACTTCCTGGATCTTCGGTAGAATAAAAGGTTCTTGTACAAAAGGCTAGCGGATGCCTCCACAAACAAAAGGTCTCTGGTTGTTCTGTCTTAAAAAAAAAAAAAAAAAAACACCAACTGTCACAACCTGCTGCTATCTGATCTCCTTCACACAGCCTTTTGAATAAGAGGAAATTAAATCCTGACATTTAAACAGTGTTCAGCAGATCAGTCGTCACTATGTGAAAATTTGTCACTATTTCCTAAAAAAGACTATTTCTGAATGCGTTATATGTGGCTTTATTTATTTATTTTTTCTGTTGAGCCTTCTGTGTTTTGAGAATGGGCAATCAGGATGAGCGTGTATGAATGTGCACATGCTTGTGCGTGCGTGTGTGTGGTGAGTAACTAGAGGTCTTGACCTTCTTTACTGACTCAAAGCAGCATCTGACATTGGCAGCCTATACATAGCTGTGTTATATTTAAAAAATGAGAGAGAGAGAGCGCACCATGGTTCATCAGGGTGTGATAAGCCATGGCATCATGCCTGCTTTGTGGCTTTACACTTTCTCCGGTATGCATGTGTCAGACCCAGTTTACCCAGAGGTCAGAATATCACACTGCCATCTGGGAGCGTCATAACACACTTTGTTTTGTTCTAAGATATTGGAAAATATGCAGTCTCCTCTGAAAGCATTGGAATGGCAACGCCAATGCTTTTGTTTTTGCGATGCACTGAAGACATTTGGGTTGGAGATGAAAAGATGATGAATATGAGACGATAGATCAGAATTTCAGCTTTAATTTCCTGATATCTACATCTGTATGTGCTAAACAAGTTAGAACAGAGCACCTTTTGTTTGAACCCACTCATTTTCCAAATGATCAAAAATACTGGAACATGTGGCCAACCGGTGTTTCTTGTTGCCTAGATGTGTTCTGTTAGTTGATTGCTTTAACAGTTAATAGCTCTGAATGTCTACTCTTGCTTTGAGCCCTAGGTTTCACCTGTGAAGACTTTGTTGTTAAAAAGGATAAAACAAGAAGAATCCTTTATTTGTCACATGCGCACTCAAGCACAGTGAAATTCGTCCCCTGCATTTAACCCATCTGAAGCAGTGAACACACACACACACAAGTGAATAATAAGCACACACATACCCAGAGCAGTGGGCAGCTATACTACGACACCCAGCAAGCAGTTGGGGGTTAGGTGCCTCGCTCAAGGGCACTTCAGTCCAAGTTCACCCCATGTTAACTTAACCTGCATGTCTTTGGACTGTGGGGGAAACCGGAGCACCCGGTGGAAACCCACGCAGACACGGGGAGAACATGCAAACTCCACACAGAAAGGCCCCCATCGGCCGCTGGGCTCGAACCCAGAACCTTCTTGCTGTGAGGCAACAGTGCTAACCACTACGCCACTGCTGCCAAACAAGATGAAGACTGAAGAGCTGGAGAGAAGCAATCCAGTTTGTAGCTGAGAAAACAAAGAAAATTGATTAGAGCCATTGCACAATCATTGGGAACAGCCAATACAACAAGTTGTAATGTCCTGAAAAAGAAAGAACCCACTAGTGTACGAACAACCAGACATCAAACAGGGTGACCAAAAAGGAAAAAAAGCAGTAGTTGATGACCAAAACAATGTAGAGTTGTGAAGAAAAACTCCAAAATAAGAGTCAGTGACATCAATAACAGTCTCTACAGGGCAGGGCTGAAGGTATCACAATCAATCTTTAAAGAAGATTTCAACAGCAGAAATATAGAGACCATACCACAAGATGCAATCCAACAGCAGTAAGAATTGGAAGACCAGATTAGAATTTGCAAAGAAATACAGAGATGAACCACAAAAGTTTTGGAACCAAGATTAACCTCTACCAAAGTGATGCAAAGGACAAAGTGTGGAGAAAGAAAGGATCTGCTCATGATCCAAAAAATATGAGTTCATCACTCAAACACGGTGGAGGTAGTGTCATGCCTTGGGCTTGCATGGCTGCTTCTGGAACAGGCTGACTAATCTTTATCGATGATGTAACCCATGATGTTAACAGGAAAATGAGTTCAGAAGTCTACAGAAACATTTTGTCTCCCAGTTTACAGAGAAATCTAATCCAAACCAACTGGGAGGAACGTCATGGTACAGTAAGACAATGACCCAAAACACAGTGCCAACACAACAAACGACTTCATGAGGGGGGAAAAGTTGAAGGTTTTATACTAGCCAAGTTACTCAACATACCTTAACCCAATCGAGCATACATTTCACCTCCTGAAGAGGAGACTGAAGGGACAACCCCCCACCCCACCCCCAACAACAACAAAACATCTGAAATAAGCTACAGTACAAGCCTAGAGAAAGCATCACAAAAGAAGAATGCAGCAATTTGCTGATCTCAGTAGGTCCCTGTCTTGATGCAGTTAATGCAAAAAAGGGATATGCAATTGACTATCAAACGTAATTTATTTTAATTTACTTTGTGACTATCTTTTCCAATACTTTGGCTCACCTAATATTTGGGTGATCGTCCACATCTCAATGAAAATATCAGGAAATGAAAACCAAAATTCTGATCTATCATTTCCTGTTCGTTTTTGGATCTCAAACTATAATATATAGCCAAAACAAAATACCGTAATTCACTTTGCTGTTCTAATACTTTTGAAGGGCACTATAGTATGTCTGTAATTGAATATTTAAATAATATTGGCTGGTGTTGAGTGACAGATATATTCCATTCAGCTTGCATGATATTCAACGAGTCAAAGACGAGTTCAATATCATGCGAGCTGAATGGAATATATCTGATATATCACAAAAAAAAGCCAGCCAATATTATTATTATACATACACATTCCTTTCTGGTGTTCAGCGCGTCTTTCTCTTTCAAAATGCTCTCAAAATTGTCCGTATTTAACAAAGCAAACCTGGTGGCCATGTTTGTTTACAAATTGTCACAGTCGCTCACTAGCACGGAAGTTTCACGTCTCTGACGTGTGTCGTCATGTTGTCTTGACAACCATGGAATATCGTAAACCATATTCAACGCTCATTCTCCATTGGGTAGAGTGACGTAATACATGTACGATAAGCGATTTGCTAACGATATTGCATGCTGTCAAACCAAATGAATGAAACCCACGAGAAGGGAATAGAACGCATGTTTTTATTCCATCGAAAAAGTGTCCCGTATGGATAATAATGTTTTTTTATTGTCTGTTTTTGGTTGTTGTTTCACGTGATGCCATACTGTGCATCTCGCTTTGACCTCTGCCTTCCTTATAAAATTTCCCATGGTGTTACTAGTTTACTTTTTGATACGTACGGCTTTCACACTCAGAATTATGACACTGCCATGACATTTTACGTATGTCATGGAAACTATGGTTAATATACTGTACGTTCAACTATAACTGCAATGGTCTGTAAGAACCACAGTCTTGTCATGGTTGAATATGTAACCACCATACACTATATGGCCAAAGGTTTGTGGACAGCTGATCATCACATCCATATGTCCATTTTGAACATCCCGTTCCAGATTTAGTCCCCCTTTGCTGTTATAATAATCTTCCTCCACTCTTCTGGGAAGGTTTTCCACTAAATTTTTGAGCATGGCTGGAGAGATTCATTCACAAGAGCATTAGTGAGGTCAGACACACATGTCAAGTGAAGAGGCCTAAAGTGCAGTCGATGTTCCAGTTCATTCCAAAGGTGTTCAGCGGGGTAGAGATCAGGGCTCTGTGCAGGACACTCGAGATCTTCCACTCCAGCCTTAGCATACCATGTCTTCTTGGAGTTTGTTTTGTATTCAGGGGCATTGTGTTACCAATGATACTACTCTAGTTTTAATATGGTGCTTGAAGGTGAGTAGGTTTATTATGCATTTAATTACATGATCTGTGGTTGGTAGAAGAGAGCAACTGGACTTGCTTGAAGATTCTTGAAAACGTTTCGCCTCTCATCCGAAAGGCTTCCTCAGTTCTGTCTGACTCTGTTCAGTGATGGTCGTTCCAGGTTGACAAAAATGAACGATCCTCTCTGGCTAAGATGTCTGCCAGTTTTCTGGAAGTCCTCTCATACTCCTGCACCAGTCGAAGGGATCTCATCCCAAAGTGCGTAGAAACATATCTGTGAAGAATCTTAGTCATCCAGGTACATGGTAATCTGTGGTTGGTAGAAGAGAGTAACTGGACTTGCTTGAAGATTCTTGAAAACGTTTCGCCTCTCATCCAAAACGTTTTCAAGAATCTTCAAGCAAGTCCAGTTGCTCTCTTCTACCAACCACAGATTACTATGTACCTGGATGACTGAGATTCTTCACAGATATGTTAATTACATGATACTGCCAAAGATGTACTATGATGCACAGTATTTACTGTGGTCTGTATAGTTGAGTTGCACGTGTATAGTGAGGATTTAATCCCAGAATTGCTCATTTCAGTTTTTGTGTGTAGCTGTGGAGTTTGCCTAAAAGAGAGGCATATTTCAGTTATGCATACCCGGTGGTGTAGTGGTTAGCACTGTTTCCTCACAGCCTCACAGAAGGTTCTGGGTTCAAACCTCACAGCCCATTGGGGCCTTTCTGTGCGGAGTTTACGTGTTCTCCCCACGCCTACATCGGTTTCCTCCCACAGTCCAAAAACATGTGGATTGTCCACACGGCAACGGATTCAGGTGAATCCGATACAATTGTTTATCGTTTCGGCCTGGCGTCCACACGGCACCGGCGTTTTGGGTGCCCCAAAACGCAATCTTTTGAGAATGGGTTCCAGAGTGGAAAGATCTGGTAACGTTGCCGTTGCAAAGTCGTCTGGATGAGTAGAACGGATTTGTTTACGATGACGTCACAACCACATGTGCTTCACGCCGGGTAGAAGTGTAACGAACTCGATGCGAGTTGTCAACAAATCCTATAACTTGGTTCATGAAACGCGCTTACAAAATATTTTCACTGTGATTATTTATTGTGTAATGGTGCAAAGTGAGAGAGAGAGAGAGAGAGAGAATAGCCCTTAGGCAGAGTCAATCCCGCCAGCAAAAATAGGGAAAAAAAGGAGCGATCTCACCTCTTCAGATGTTGGTTTAAGTCCTACAATACATTCCTCAAAAAGGGCGTAGAAGAACAAATTAATCCATCAACGTGTAGCATTCAATTTATTCCAGACCATTAAAGACGCCGCCTTCCGCGTAGAATCATACGTCATCCTCGCCGCCATATTGGATAGGTCAAAGCGGAGAATAAAGATGCCTCATTCATGTGCTGCGTTTAACTGTACCAACAGGTTTACCGTCCAAACGAGATCACATGGGATTACCTTTCACAGGTGAGACTGGAAAAATACTTTTCATTGTATTTGGTCATTATAATGTAATTTTACGAACAGATTTTTCTGACTTTGTGGCTAATATGAAGTCTCGCGCATAATAGTTTATGCGCATGCATCCTTACTTCTTCTATTGTTCTGGTGTCTCCGAAGGGACCGTCTTACAGCACCCCTAGAGGTGTGGCATGTGTATTGCATCGTTTTCAGCAAGCGTTGCGTTGCCATGATACCTGATATTTTACTGATCGTTGCCCATTTGGACGCAATATTTTTTTAAATAACATCTCGTTGCCGTTGTCGTGTGGATGTAGCCAACCGGCTACTCATTGCCCATTAGTGTGGATGTGAGCTTTAATAGCTGTCTGTCTCTCTGTGATAGACACAAATACAGAAGCAGTGCTTTTTCATATGCACATAAACGCTAGCATATATCTTATTCAGTTTCGGATACACACAGTGTCCTCTCTTTAACTGTGGAGGTCAGAGTATATTATTTATGTCCCTCTCCATTTAGAGGAGTCTGTTAAATATTTTAAGCAGTGTTTTTCCCAGCACAGGTCTCACTGCAGATCGATCAGTATGAAAAGACACCATTTGCCCCCAAACACTGTTTGACATCCAGCTATTTCTGTTCTGGAGTCCTGCCTCGGTAATTTTAGTCCAGGATCCGCCTCTTTCTCTCTCACTCGCTCTCAGTTCCCCTCTCTCTCTCTCTCTCTCTCTCACTCACACACACACACACACACACACACCAAGTTTAGGTCTTTCTTCAATCCTTGTAAACATGATTACGACCTGCTGCAAAACGGTATGGATGTAGGTGGAATAAAGCAACCAATGTGGAAACACTTTGCTTATGGTGAAACCCCTACCAAATTCGTGAAGGTGTTTATTCATGAGCATGTTTGTTTGACATCCATGTGAGGAACACTGTGTATGTAATGTATGTAGCTTCAGTTTCTAGTGATGGAATTTGGGCAAGAGGAATCTTATTTTAAATGTGATGTGGTGAGGCCTTCTTCCCTCCACAATCATTTGCAAACGTCCATCCATCCATCCATCCATTATCCGTAACCGCTTATCCTGTGCAGGGTTGTGAGCAAGCTGGAGCCTGTCCCAGCTGACTATGGGCGAGAGGTGGGGTACACCCTGGACAAGTCGGCAGATTATCACAGGGCTGACACATAGGCCAAGTTTACATTAGACCGTATCTGTCTCGTTTTCTTTGCGGATGCACTGTCCGTTTACATTAAAACGCCTGGAAACGCCGGGAAACGGGAATCCGCCAGGGTCCACGTATTCAATCCAGATCGTGTCTGGTCCGGTGCTGTGTAAACATTGAGAATACGCGGATACGCTGTGCTGAGCTCTAGCTGGCGTCGTCATTGGACAACGTCACTGTGACATCCACCTTCCTGATTCGCTGGCGTTGGTCATGTGACGCGACTGCTGAAAAACGGCGCGGACTTCCACCTTGTATCACCTTTCATTAAAGAGTATAAAAGAATGAAAATACTGCAAATACTGATGCAAATACTGCCCATTGTGTAGTTATGATTGTCTTTAGGCTTGCCATCCTTCCACTTGCAAGTGGTAAGTGACGTGCATGCCCGATATGCACTGAGATCACACACACAGCGGCTCAGTCCCGAATCACTGCTCGTGCACTTCACTCGCGCGCTCTGTGAGCTGCGCAGGGCCAGAGTGCGCACCCTCCAGAGGGCACTCGCTGTTCAGGGCGGAGTGATTTGGAGCGCAGGATGCCTGCGGAGCCGAGCGTATCCGTGTATTGGTGTTGCTGTGTGCACGCAAATCGTATATTGGCGTTGCTGTGTGCACGCTAATCGTTTTAAAAACGTTAATCTGATGATCTGCTGATACGGTCTAATGTAAACCCCACCATAAAGACACACAACCATTCACACTCACATTCACACCTATGGTCAATTTAGAGTCACCAGTTAACCTAACCTGCATGTCTTTGGACTGTGGGGGAAACCGGAGCACCCGGAGGAAACCCACGCAGACACGGGGAGAACATGCAAACTCCACACAGAAAAGCCCCTTTCGGGCACTGGGCTCGAACCCAGAACTTCTTACTGTGAGGCCACTACACCACCATGCCGCCCACTTGCAAACATGATCGTCAGTTTTTTGGAGACATCACCTGTCAACATACTATTGTGTCCTGCTTTATTGCTAATATTGCCTCCACTGCAGTGCATATGAGTTACACATTAAACCCTCTTCCTATTAGATGCACAGTGATGTAGAACACAGTGTTCACATATCACTTTGCATATCCTTTAAGTTAGAGATTCATCACATATGATAACCACTCTGTTGTACTGAATCTGTGCAAATACCTAATGTATGGCAGCAGTGTTAACTGGAAAATATTTGCAAGAATAGATTAGGTCACGGGCGGCACGGTGGTGTAGTGATTAGCGCTGTCGCCTCACAGCAAGAAGGTCCGAGTTCGAGCCCCGTGGCCGGCGAGGGCCTTTCTGTGCGGAGTTTGCATGTTCTCCCCGTGTCCGCGTGGGTTTCCTCCGGGTGCTCCGGTTTCCCCCACAGTCCAAAGACATGCAGGTTAGGTTAACTGGTGACTCTAAATTGACCGTAGGTGTGAATGTGAGTGTGAATGGTTGTCTGTGTCTATGTGTCAGCCCTGTGATGACCTGGCGACTTGTCCAGGGTGTACCCCGCCTTTCACCCGTAGTCAGCTGGGATAGGCTCCAGCTTGCCTGCGACCCTGTAGAACAGGATAAAGCGGCTAGAGATAATGAGATGAGATTAGGTCACTAGTCTATAGACTGTTTGCAAGCCTACTTTTAGATGTTAAACATTTGAATGAAAGTGTTTTCCTTTCGCTGAGCAAAGTTAACTTGAAACATTTTCCAAGTCCCAAATACCCTACCTAGTCTTGTTGTTGTTGTATTCAATTTTTCTACTTCAGAAATTTGCATTTCTCAGGCCATACACACCTCCATAAGTTTATACAAATTGTGCTTCAGACTTGCATGCTAATTTGCAGTGAGTTATGACTTTCCACTCCAAGCATTTGAGCGTTTTTTTTTTGTTTTTGTTTTTTTGTATGCGCAGAGGCCCCAGGTGTGGTTTCCCTGCCACGCTGACTCTCATGAAGAGAGTGGGAGCTTTGACATGCGTGATGGAAATGACATCTCAGACAGGCTGGATGGTAATGTGCTCCTCCTGCTCACACCGTAATTAAATTTACAGGACGAGCAGCTCCTCCGACGATCCTCACTCAGCTCTGGGAGACCAGGCCCAAATCACTCAGTGGTTTAACTAGAGCAAGGGGGCCACTAGCGATGGTGGGTGTGCGTGAGTGGAATAAACTCTCCATCACACACACACACACACACAGCGCAAAGCTCTTAATGAGGCAGAGATGAAATTAGTTTGCCACAAACCTCCCCTTGCGCTTACCTCATACTAACGCACCTATTAGTGCCAATGAAGACACTTCTGGAAAATTATGGCAGACAATGGAAGAGTATTGTTCCTGACAGCTCCAGCGTAACCAAGCCTTGTTGCTGGTTGAGGGGGGAAAAAACCTGAGAGGGATGCATAGATTGTAAATCAGTTTTGACATTAGGAAAAGATTAGGAGTCACCTTTAAAATCAAGCAAGCACCTCTGTAAGACTGCTGTCTTTCTGTTCATTATGAAGTGTTTTAAATGATTTGTCATCTTTCATGGAAGGGAGCAGGTATTTTATTCCATGAGTCCAAAAAGACACCATATAAATCGTGACCTTATAATCCTAGGATGTTGGTGATTTGAAGACAAGGTCAGTGTGTTTATTATTGGACACGTATTCATACCATCCACTCACATTACTTGTCTGCAAACTGACCCAACCACATTTACCCCAGGGGCATGGTACAGCAATGCAACCCAATCCGCTCCAGTCCTGGGGGTGGGCAAAAACAAACAAACAAAAAAACTACGATTAAAAAAGAAGAAAGAACAAACTGATGCAGAGTTGGAGGATGAGGATGTGTTTGCCTGTGGAAGGAACCAGTGAAAGTAGGCTTGCGACAGATGTGCAGGGCAGTAAAAGTGTAATTGAAATGCCAGCAGCAATGGTCTTATCTAGCTGCTACAGGAGCCTGCCTCGCCTGTGAACATCAGTTAAATGTCATTTTAGCCTAGCCCGATTCAGCCCAACCACAATCCTTTGCTTCTCTGACTACAGACGCTGATGGGGAGGGGAATGTAGGGAGAAAGAGTGAGAGAATCTGACAGGAATAGGGCTGTAATAGGATTTCATCTGCACACCGTTAACTTCCACCACCTGGACTTAGTTATTAATTTAATACGGCCCATCAAGAAGAGTCATTTTCACCTGCATTATAGACTTGCTTACGTTATTGCATTAGTTATTTATATATTTAGGCCTCCTGCCTTTTTTCTGTCTGATCTTAATCACAGCAGTAGGTTACGGAAAACTGCAGATATCCTTGCGTATATACTGTATACACAGTAGGTATGTGCCTTTTAATGGAAAACAGATTGTGTTATAGTGAGTTAACCGAGCTTGCTCCATGATGTGTAGGTTTTTTGTTTTGCTCTCATTTACTGTTCATGTCAACTAAAGCCGAAAGTCTGCATATAAACAGACGGATCTGATTTGCAGCGCTGTACTCAGACATCACTGCTGTTTATGCTTTGCTACATAACTTTAGCAAATCCCTATCCTGATCGCATAAACACTCAATACAACATAAACAATACAAAATACATATACGTACATGGACTACTGAGGAAAGATTTGCAGTCTCTGTGTTCTCTGATCTCAGTGCTTGTTTATATTATTGCTCTATCGTACTCATACATGCTGTATATTCTGCACAGCAATACGGATTTGGTTTGTTTCGCATGCAAAAAATGACTTGCATACTGCTCACTTTACATTTGTATTGTTTATTTTGAAACACACCGCATGTGATAACAGGTCTAGGATATTTAATCTGTAGAAATACTTAACATGTGGCATCTGTGTTAATTAAAATATATTTCCCAACAGAGGCCGGATATCTCTTGGCAAATTTCTGATCAAATGTAGTTCCATTTCATCATAAGGTCAAAATAATTTCAATGCCTGCAAGCCTACTTTTAGAAGTTTAACCACTAAGGAACTATTTTTTTTTCTCCTTTCTTTCAGAGAGTAATCTTTAACATTGTGAACTTCAGTAAGACCAAGAGCTTGTACCGAGACGGGATGGCTCCAGTGGTGAAGTCTACTAGCCGGCCTAAATGGTACACACTCGAACACACACAAACATGAAAATGTGCATGTACATACAGTACTGTGCAAGTTTAAAGAATCTAAAGAAAATGAAGAAGAAAAATAAAGTGAAATTATTCCAAATATTGCAAGAAAGAAGATCAGTAAACAGTTTAATAAAGATGTAGTTAAATCCTTATTTGCTTTTGTGTTTATAGCTGCATATATAGTTTATAAACTCTCTTAGGTACAAAGCTGGTAGAGTGTTCCAAACATCATCATCTACACACACGGCATGGTGGTGTAGTGGTTAGCACTGTCGCCTCATAGCAAGAAGGTTCTGGGTTCAAGCCCAGTGGCCAACGGGGGGCCTTTCTGGTACCCCTTTTCCACCAAATCAGTTCCAGGGCTGGTTCGGGGCCGGTGCTGGTTCACAACTCGTTCAACTTGCGAGCCAGCTGAGAACCAGTTTGCTTTTCCATAGCTTGCGGTGCTAAGGGAAGCCACGTCATTACGTCGCTGTAGACATCAGTTACGTCGTTACGTTTGCATAAACCTTGGCGCAAATATCGAAGCAAAAACAACACGGAAGAAGCAGCAGCAGCAGCAACAACAATAATAATACTAATGGATGACTTCGCGTTTGTACAGCTGCTGCTTCTCGTTGCTTAAAAATGGCGATCTTTCGCGGTCTTGTTATTGTTGTTGGTCTTAACAACTCCGCCCCCCGCTGACGTAAGCGGTTCTTTCCTCTGGCCCAGCAGAGAGTTGGTGCTAGCCTGGAACCGGTTTTTCTGGCCCCAGAGCCAGTTCTTTGTCAGTGGAAACAGAAAACCCGGTTCCAAACTAAGCACTGGCCCCGAACCAGCCCTGGGACTGCTTTGGTGGAAAAGGGGCATGTGTGGAGTTTGCACGTTCTCCCCGGGTTTCCTCTGGGTGCTCCGGTTTCCCCCACAGTTCAAAGACATGCAGTTAGGTTAATGTGGGGCGGCCTTGGGCTGAAGTGCCCTTGAGCGAGGCACCTAACCCCTGACTGCTCCCTGGGCGCTGTAGTATGGCTGCCCACTGCTCTGGGTGCGTGTGTTCACTGCTCAGATGGGTTTAATGCAGAGGATGAATCTCACTGTGCTTGAGTGTGCATGTGACAAATAAAGGTTTCAAAAAACAAAACAAAACATGCAATACGTTTACTTCATGTTAAAACTGTTATCACGCTGTCTGTTATCACCCAAATGAGGATGGGTTCCCTTTTGAGTCTGGTTCCTCTCGAGGTTTCTTCCTCATGTCATCTGAGGGAGTTTTTCCTTGCCACCATCGTTGGGGATAGATTAGGGATAAAATTAGCTCATGTTTAAAGTCACTAAAATTCTGTAAAGCTGCTTTGCGACAATGTCTATTGTTGAACGCGCTATAAAAATAAACTTGACTTGACATTTACACACTAATGCTAATAATCCACTATTATTCCGAATAGGACAATATTTGGAATTTGATACAGGTCATGTAAACAGCATATTCCATTTGAATATTCCAAATTTTGACCTTTTTCTGAATTGGGGGTTTTTATGGCAGTTTGTAACACACGGCCTCTGTGCGCTGGACACAAACCAACATGGGGTGTTTTACATTAAACAGAGAATGCGTGTGTATGTGTGTGTATACACACACTCACACACAGTACTGTGCAAAAGTCTTGGGCACATGTAAAGAAATGCTGTAGACCAAAAAGTGGCTTAAAAATAATGAAATGAAATGTTTCAACATTAAAAAAAAATATTATAAAGAGCAGTAAGCCATAATAAATGAAACAAAGTCAGTATTTGATGTGAGACGACCCTTTGCTTTAACCCTTTGATGCAAAACATATGCACACCCCTTCTAATGCACAACATGGGTCAAAAACGACCCACATTCATTTTCCAGGTTATTTCATGCTGACTGAGTTTTTCTTCACTCTATCTTTTGAAATCAATTTATTTTATGATTGAATATTCCAAGTATTCTTTAAATATCTTGTTTTTAATTACCACAAATCATTAATTTAATTTTTTTTTTCCTACTTTATGAACAAAAATACTTTTTATATATTACTACACATGGGTCATCCAAGTGTGATTTAAAATTAAATGTCTTAATACTATAATAATAATTTGTTTCAAGTGATTACTTTAGCAGTGAATGGGGCCAGTTATTTATTTATTAACTATGTAGTTAGCTAAGCCAACTACAATAAAATTAGCTAACTAAAGTAGAATATGTCAACAGCTCGGTAGCTAATAGTAATTACTTGTAACTTTCTGACAAGTAATCTACTCACTCTCAAGGTAACCTAAACATAATCAATTTTTTTCTAAGGTAATGTTAGAACAATTGAAAAACATTACTTCCATGTATTAGATGGGCAAAGGGCGCTGTGCTGAGCTGTGAAATGTCTGACACAAGCACGATTCACAGTTCCCACCAAACGCTGGAGTAAATGCATGCGGGTCGGTTCTGACCCATGTGTGTAAACTTGATGTAGAATTACAAAAGCTGTGCTTGTTCATAACTTAAGAAAGGAAAAATAAAAATGATGATTTGTGCTAAACAAAAACAAGATATTTACTGCATATTTGGAAAAGTAAATGACAAAATGAATTTATTTCAAAAGTATATCATAGAAACACTCAGCCATACATGAAATAACCTGGAAAATGAATGCAGGTAGTTTCTGACCCATGTTGTGCATTAGAAGGGTAGTGATACAAAAAGGGTTTTTATTCAAAAAGTAAGAAAGGAAAAAATAAAATAAGGATATATGATGATCAAAAACAAGTTAATTGAGGAATACCTTGAATACTGAAAGATGGAATTAATTTATTGAAAAGATATAGAAGATAAAAACTCAGCCGGGTCACTTTTGACCCATGTTTTGCATCAAATGGTTAAAAAAAATAGTAGTCTCAGGTACAATGAGTGCAGTTTGATAAGGAAATGAGCTGTAGGTTCTACTGAGCATCTTACAGAACCAGCTACAGTTCTTCTGGACACTTTGAGTGTCACACTCGCTTCTTAATTCTGCACCAAAACCCAGCAGCCTTCATTATGTTTTCTTTTTTCATCTGAAAAATGATCTCTTATGTAATATGCTGCTCAGATACAAACATTTTTTTCTGTAACATTTAATTTTGTACTGGGAAACAAATGTTTGGAACTCGAAAATGTTTTTGTACTGACTCGATAATGTAGAAGTCTCATCTCATCTCATTATCTGTAGCCGCTTTATCCTGTTCTACAGGGTCGCAGGCAAGCTGGAGCCTATCCCAGCTGACTACGGGCGAAAGGCGGGGTACACCCTGGACAAGTCGCCAGGTCATCACAGGGCTGACACATAGACACAGACAACCATTCACACTCACATTCACACCTACGCTCAATTTAGAGTCACCAGTTAACCTAACCTGCATGTCTTTGGACTGTGGGGGAAACCGGAGCACCCGGAGGAAACCCATGCGGACACGGGGAGAACATGCAAACTCCACACAGAAAGGGCCTCGCCGGCCACAGGGCTCGAACCCAGACCTTCTTGCTGTGAGGCGACAGCGTTAACCACTACACCACCGTGCTGCCAATGTAGAAGTCATAAAATAGAAATCTATAACAAAGTTTGTATGAAAAAAAAATAGTGTGCCGAATACATTTGCACAATACTGTGTGTATATATATTTTTAAAAAATAACGAGTGCCTGAGTATCAACTATTAAAACTTTGGAAGCTTGATATTCCTTCACCTTAATTTCACAACTGCATCAGCACCATTTTACACTATTTTTCCCTTTTAACTATACAGTACAGTGTCTGAATTTCTGATGTTCTGGAGGAGAATTTTTGTTGCCGCGGCGGATGTTTTGTCTCCATGGCAATGGTGACTGGGTACAGAGGTGTTTGATGATTGGAGAGATCGAAGTGATACTGAGCTTTGTTCTAAATATGGACAAACCTTTTACATGGCAGCCATTTACCAGTCATTACCTGCAGCACACACAGGCACCATTTTCCCCTCTCACCTTCATCCTGTGTGAGTGCAGCGAAGGCTGCTTCTGTAGCTTTATATGGTTCATGTTTTTTTTAATTTCTTTGTTTGTTTTCTTTTCTTTTGGCTTGGGATTCCATAGCTGTCTGAATGTTTTAGTGTTATCATAAACTCAAACACTTGCAAATTGAAGCATGTACCTTTGCGATGCCTCAGTTGTGGCATTCTAGAGTATTTCAAACTTGCCTCAGTTTGCGGATCCTGAAAGAAAAATTCAGCCAATCGTTTGATTGGATTTTAAGATTAGTAGTACATAATAAATGTCTACCCATAATAATGGCAAATAAGATCTAAGATTTTTTTTTTTCTGCGTATACCTCATGTCTGGTTTGTTGGAGCCCTTTGTCTAAATTTCACGGTTTCTCTCACTGGCTTGGCATGCTGGGATAATTGCTTTCCTGGTTATGACCCGTAGCTTGTGCACTTCCTGATAACTTTGAACGAAAGTTTGAAGCACACATGCACACACAAACGCACATACAGAGACACACATTCCTGTCCTATCAGCATCTATCAGGCTGAAATTTTACCATTCAGACGCGATGCTGAGATGCCAGGATGTATTTGCATGGACCATGGCATTTGAGCAAGTGAAGCCTGTCAAGGGTAATAGGTGGGAACTGATGGATTCTCAAGAGTGTGTGTGTGAGGACGACCTACTGATGGATGGGGAGGTGTGTGTGTGTGTGTGTGTACCAGTCTGGTAGACATGGAAGCATGCGTAACTTGTGGCATGCAGAACAAGGGTTACGTGACAAATCGCGCTCACTCAACAGAAGCCTTGACATCTGTTAGGAGTGGATGAAGGGCACTCTGACACACAGCAGGCGTCTGCCACAGCAGCCTGGCTGCCTCCACCCAGCCCCAGTCATGGCCTAACGGCACGTGACAATTAGATGGAGGAGAAAAGAAGAAGAATTTGTCACATGCACACTCAAGCACAGTGAAATTCTTTCTCTGCATTTAACCCATCTGAAACAGTGAACACATATGCACAAGTGAGCAATCACACATACCCAGAGCAGTGGGCAGCTATGCTACAGCACCCAGGGAGCAGTTGGGGGTTAGGTGCCTTGCTCAGGGGCACTTCAGCCCAAGGCCAACATGCAAACTCCACAAAGAAAGGCCCCATCAGCCACTGGGCTCGAACCCAGAACCTTCTTGCTGTGAGGCAATAGTGCTAACCACTACACCATCATGCCACCCCAAAAAACAATAGACCTTTCACAGGCAAGCAGATGAACGCCACACCTCCTTCAGGTGCACAGGAAATATCTCCGCTCAAATTGACATTAACATATTCAGATAAAGACCATAAACCTGATAACTGATTTTTAGAAAAGCCACTCTGCAAAAAGATAACAACATCCTTAAGCTGTTCTGAAGGGATAGCAGTAATGGTTTGGCTACTTTTTATTTTTTAATGTGACAAACTGTTGTAGATTGGAGAACATTTTGGAGTAGAGGTTCACAAACCTTTGCGACACCTGTTCAAATATTAGACACATTATTTAAATGTGTTCAGTAATACTCTGTATATTTACTGAAGCATGGAGCTTTTGATTTTAAAACTGTCTACAGAAATAACATTTAAAGGGGCCAGCTTACCCTTCCCAGTATCCAATTTGTTGTTTTTGTTTACATGTGGGCTACAGGATGGCATGGTGGTATAGTGGTTAGTACTGTTGCCTCACGGCAAGAAGGTTCCGGGTTCAAACCTCATGGCCAGTGGGGGCCTTTCTGTATGGGATTTACATGTTCTCCCTGTGTCTGTGTGGGTTTCCTCCCATAGTTCAAAGACATGCAGATTAGGTGAAATACCCAGCCACTCAGTGCGTTTACATGCACATCCAAATCGAGCTACTGTCGGTAATCGAGCTAAGGGTCCCAGCAGGGGTGCCAGAGAAATCCAATCCTACATGCACACAAGGAAATCGAGCTATTGTGTGAGGTACATTGTGCGCCCGAGCCACAGGTGGCGCTACACACCCCATCGTGTTGGTACACTTCCGGTTGTCGTCATGAAGAGCTATTCGAGCGTATAAACAAAGTTATCAGTAGTGTTGCCAGATACTGCTGACGTTTTCCAGCCCAAAACATGTTCAAATCCGCCAAAATGCACTTAAAACCGCCCAATCTGGCAACACTGGCAGTTCTGTGTTCACAAGTTCCGTGCTCAAGCTGTTATGCTTGCTCTAACAGACTATATGGCTACAAACTGTCCTGCGCAGACCACTGTTTTGTAAGACAACTTATTTTGCACAATTGTATATTTTTCTAAAGTCCATTTTTTGCTTACAAATTTTTTTTTTTTTTTTGCTTACAATTTAACTTATGTCTTAATAAACACACAAAAAGTTCAATTGTTTTGTTTTTATTGACATTCTTCAGATGTTGGACATATATATATATATATATATATATATATATATATATATATATATATATATATGTGTGTATATATATATATATATGTATACATACATACATACACACACACAAATACAATGACTTGTTTATGTACACAGTTCACAGCTATGCAACAGCTGTACAGATGTATTTGGTGATACAGTAAGTGAGCTAAATTTTAACAGTGCAAACAATGCCACAAAAAGAAAAGATTCATGATTCGTTGTCATGCCGACCGAGGCTGTTGTGTTTCCCGCTTGTGGTCTTGTCACTCGTCACTTCCGGAAGGGGCAGTGCTGAAGTAAGTAGCTCGACTACGTAGCTCGATAGGGTTTACATGCACTAAGTAGCTCGGCTAAAATCGCATAATCTAGGTCGCGTAGCTCGATTACGAGAAATCCAGTTCGGTTTGATTTCAGCCGAGCTAAGGTGTTTCCATGGCATTTAGAACTTCGATTTCAGTCGAGCAACGGCAGAAATTCGATTTTCTCTATGTGCATGTAAACGCACTGACTGGGGTTGCACAAGCCAGTGCATATTTAGTGCCGGTCCCAAGCCTGGATAGATTGGGGAGGATTGTGTCAGGAACGGCATCCGGTGTAAAAACCTATGCCAAATCAAATATGCGGATCATGATGATCTGCTGTGGTAACTTCTAACGGCATCAGCCAAAAGAAGAAGAAGTAGTAGTTTACATATGGGCCACTGCATTTTGAAAGCACATGACCGCTATTCTGCTAGCTCTCTTTATGCATGCTCACCTAGCTGAATACCAAGCCTTTGCACACAACATGTTTATTTACTTAATGGACACCCACGAGACGGCTGAGGCAGGTTCTGGTCCGTTACGTTTGGAATAACCATTGGAATAATGGATCGGTTGAAAGAATTTAAAATTTAACTACTTTGACAAAATATCTTCAATTTCATGTTACAATTTATGATCTATGGCCTAGGATGTCACTGCATTGTTGCAGATTGTTTTTCAAAAGTAACGCAATGGAATATTGATGGCATTGAAAATGGAGGTTTGCTACTAGGTGCAGAGGTTTCTGGGAAGGGTGAGCTGGCCCACTTAAGCCCAAGTTAACATTATTTAGAGGCTAATTTGCTTTTAGGCTATTGATGTTTGGCTCAATCCTCTTTAATTCAAGGGACCAGTCAAACAGGTTAACTATAAAAATGCAGCATTAAATATAATTACTTTGATAGAAGTGGGCTGTGATTTTCAGAACTTCAACATAATTAAAAAAAAAAAAACTGGACCATTGTGTCACATCTACACGCAAGGGCACTAGGAATGTGCAGCGCACAGCGCAGACTGCAACTCTCAAGGTCATTAGCTCTCATTGCCATGCACCCGTTCCTGATTAGAGTGCAATCACAGCGCATGCTTCTAAGGACTCTCACAACACACAGACTTTGCGAAGTATATGCTCTGTACCCTGTATCTGACATTTACCAAGCATTGTTTTACTTTCCTGGTTTTGACTAGTGTGTGTTTTTGGACTTTCCCTTTGATATTGCTGCTGATATCCTTTCTGTGCATCACTTGACCACTACTTGTTATTTGGACCATGATTTTGCATGACGTTTTGGAACTGTTTGCAAGCATGCTTATTAATACAGGGATGAGAATTTTCCACGGATCTGCGGAATTCCAAGTTTTTCCCGCTGAAAATGTCATTTTTGTGAAACGTGTAAATCCATTGAGAAAATTTCGGGGGGGGTCGGCGCGAGGCTTGTGGTGGCACAAGCAGGCAGGACCGGCCGACCGCCCGCCAGCATCTTTTGGCAACGCTCATCGCAAAATTAGTTGCAGCTGTGATAACGGAAATCGTCATTGCTTTCTTCAATATTTATGCTGACAACTCACGACGATTTCCGGCAACGTTTTGGCGTTAGTTTCATCTCACTTCTACAATTCACGGAGAAACAAGTTACACATACACGGTTTTGATCACTTCTTAAGTTCTAGTTATTTTGGTTAGTTTTCAAAGTTACTTCGCCAATATGGCGAAAGTTTTGGACTGCAAAAATGAGGATCGTGCCAGGGAAATCGATAAATCGAACAGGATAAAGAACTGTTTCCGATAGGCATGGCTCGATAGTAGCGTTACCGTGCAGATAGGGACACAAACTGTGACGACGTGCCTGACAGAACATATCCGAAAAGTGGCCGTGCCAGGAAAGGTTCTGTGTATTCTGTGCTCAGATATGATCAATTATAGAAACAGAAGAGCTAGAAACATCCAGGAGCACATCAAAACAAAAAAGCACAAAGGTACGTTTTACTTAAATTGTCAAAGATAGAGTCAGGAGGAATCTAATATATCGTTACGGTTACCTCCATTATCGCTTACGATATACATGTGTGTGTGTGTGTGTGTATATATATATATATATATATATATAATGTATGTGTGTGTGTGTGTGTGTGTGTGTGTCACGGAGTGAGCCATGACGCTCGCACACACACACCTTCACACACCTCTCACGCAAGCGCACAGCGCACAGGCAGCAATCTGCCGGCAGCGTTCAAACATCTTGGCTGACCTGTCGCTGTGAGTTGCACTTCATTTCCATTACTGTTTTCTGTATGGGTATTATTGGTTTTCAAGCATTTCATACTCCACCGTTTGCCATAGTTTCTAACAAGAGCAGCATTTGTTACGAGTGCAGGGAAAGGCCTACCGGCATTCTAGTAACATTTGTTTGGCTCCACTCATATGTAAAACGCATCACACATTTCTAAGCATTTTCATCTCCCATCTGTAAAGTATTGTCTATGGTCTAGGAAACACACGTACAAACCGATTATTTCTAACGTCAAGTTTATTTAGTTCTAGCATTTTTATAACACAAAACAGTTTTCAGTAACTCATCACGCGAACTCCACATACTTCCTGTCTGTTGTGAGAAACCGAGGGACTGTACCATTGGCTTGTTATGGAGGGGTTTTGTGGGTGTTTGGTAGAACGGACTATTTTAACGGGGGTGTTTTACTGGTGTTGGGGAAACATGTATTTTACTATGCACTGAAGGGTTTTTGGTTAATGAAAATTATTTTGGATGTTTGCATATTTTGTGTTTGTTTCTTTAAATTGTTATTTTGTATTTAGGATGTCATTATTTAGTTGATTGATTAATTTTGCAATTTGGGCTCAACTGTGGGAGGCGCTGCGGGTATGTAAGCTCTGCAGTAGCTCCAGAGCCTCAGTTGTGGTTTGGCTGACTAATAGTTTTGTTCAGGGTCTTTTTTGATTGAGTCTGGCAAACTTGAAGCCTCTTTATTTTTGTTTTCTTATTTTGTTTGTATAGTTTTCTTTTTGGCAATTTAAACCTTTGGTTGGCGCACTGTAAATATTTGCACTATTTTAAGAAAAGTTTTGAAAATAGAAAAAATAAAAAATATATTTTTGGAGGAAGAAGTTTTCCGGCTCTCTGTCTGCTCCACCGCCGTCCATCCTTGCAACTATATATATATATATATATATAAAATATATCTTAGTTTATGAACGTTTTAAACCATCATTGAATTTGAAAACACACACACACACACACACACACACACACACATATATATATAAGTGCTGTCAAGCGATTAAAATATTTAATCGCGATTAATGTCGCGACTGTCATAGTTAACTCGCGATTAATCGCAATTTAATCGCACATTTTTGTCACATGAAAAACCATTGTAATTCTCTTATCAGCATAAAAAAGTGAATGGGCTTGCTCACCGTTCGAACTACGGGGGTACTCGGGGGATCCGAGATCCCCTGAAACAGACATGCGATCCCTTGAAAACATGATTTGGGAAATGTTGGGGGGTCTCTAAAATATTGGCAAAATGATGTTTATTGACATAGCAATCGTGTGTAATGGGAAGCATTTGCATATCCGAAGTGAGCGCGCGATGGAGAGCCGCGCTCTGAGACAAGCGCAAGCACCCCCCCAAGGGAAAAAAAGGGACCCCCCGAAAATATCGACATAGTTCAAACACTGGTTGTACCAATGTTTTTTTTTTTTTATTGCAGAGCATAACACGTCTTGTCACAGCCACTGCAAAGTGGGGCTGGAGCCGCTGATGGGAAAACGAAACCTAAGCCGAGCACCGTGGCTCTTCGGGGGAGGGCAGAGGACTCTGGCTGTGTGGGGCGTGGCATCATGTCACAGAGCGTTAATCTCGCGATAAAAAAATTATTGCCGTTAAAATTGAGTCAAGTTAACGCGTTAATAACGCGACATTTTTGACAGCACTAATATATATATATATATATATATATATATATATATATATGTATGTGTGTGTGTGTGTGTATATATATGTATGTATGTATGTATGTATATATGTGTGTGTGTGAAAGGGGGATTGTGAATTGGGCAAATGCCCCCTAGACCGGCCAGGCATTTCAGAGTTTTTTTAAATGTCCCATTCTCATCCCTGTTAATAAACTCTTTCTGCACTTATATCCATATGTCACCATTTACATAACAGAATACTTTACCAACTTAATGGACGTAGCAGAAGAGAGCAGGTATGCTGAGCAGCACCACGCCAGAGTTATAGTGTCTAAGCCAGGATCTGTAAGGTTCTTCCAGTGGCTAGCTTTGGACATACCAGCACCCTATGATGGAGCAGACAATCCGCCCAATGGATTTTTATTACAGTGTAGGCTCTGTTATTCTGACTTTGTGGAGCCAAAGCCTTCCAAGAACTTATGGGTAGGATGTATAATTTACTGGCTCACTGGAGCAGCATGCCGGTGGGCCGAATACCATACTGTTGAGCACCCATGACTCCAACACTCCACGTCCTTTGGTAACATGCTTAAATTTATGTACCAAGCCCTAGGGAAGAAGGATCCCCTAGGAATTGAGGGCAAGTTGGTACTCCTGAGGCCGATGCAGTGGCAGATGGGAAGGCCTACGCTCCAGAGCTCCCTGTTGAGGCCAACAGACAGTGTGGCCCTTGCTTCGGAGCTCGCTCCAGAAGCTGACAGGGCAGCCCTCATTCCAGAGCTCACTCAAGAGGCCAACGGGGTGGCCTTCTCTCCATAGCTCACTCCAGAGGCTGACAGGGTGGCCTCCACTCCAGAGTTCAAAGCAGAGCTCACACCAGAGGCCAACAGGACGGCTTCCACTCCAGAGCTCGTGTCAGAGCTCACACCAGAGGCCGACAAGGCAGCCTTCGCTTCAGGCTTCAGGGAGGATTAGATTGTCACTCCGCCGCCTGGGTTCAGGGAGGATGAGATCTTTGCTCTGCCACTGGGCTTTAGTGAGGACACTGTCGCTCAAACCAAGCCTATGCCTGTCTCTGAGCCCATGTTGGAGCCCAAATCCCTACCTATGCCTATGCCAGAGCCCATGCCTATGCTGACGCTTGAGTCCATACCCATGTTCAGATCCATGCCTATGCTGATGCTAGGGCCCATGTCTATGCCTGAGTCCATGCCCGAGTCCATGCCCATGTCTGTGCCTCAGTCCATGCCCATGTCTATGCCTGAGCCCATGACCATGCACAAGCATATGTCCATGTCCTAGTCCAAGCCTGAGTCTAAATCCTTGTCCAATTCCATGCCAGAGTCCACGTTTTTGACAAAACTCATGCTCTTGTATGAATACTAGCCTCCACCTACATCCATGAACCAAACCTGAACCAAAGCTTCCACGTTCCCATACGAAGACCAGCCGGAATCTAAACCTCCACCTAAGCCTATGTTCCAGTGCCACGTCCTTCCCGAGCCAGAGCAGAGCCCTGAGGAGACTTCATCCAGCTGTGGGTCATCATCCCCAGGGCTGGCCAAGGAGGTTTTTAGCTCCTAGAGGGAGCTCTCTGGGAGGAAGTTCTGTCACACCAATGTACATCGGCACTCAGGGTGCACAGCGTGCAATGTGGACCACAATTTGCACCCAGCGCTGCTCTCAAGCTCATTAGAGCTAATTGCCATGCACCTGTTCCTGATTAGAGTACAATCACAGTGCACGCTTATAAGGACTCTCACAACACAGACTTTGCAAAATATACACCCTGTATCCCGTGTCTGACGTTACCAAGCCTTTGTTTATTATATTGCTTTCCTGGTTTTGACTCGTGTTTGTATTTTTGGGCTTTGCCTTTGATATTGCCACTAATATCCTATCTGTGCCTAGTTTGACCACTACTTGTTATTTGATCCACCAACAGGCATGACGTTTTGGAACTGTTTGCTTGCGTGCTTATTAATAAACTCTTTCTACACTTATCTCCATCTATCACCGTTTACATGACATCTTGACTGTGCTTCACAGAACCCCACTTTGAGAACTCTAGATTTCAAGAACTCAAGAATTTCTTTCATATTACCATTTAAGCACATTGGATTCTAGTGTCCCATGGCTCAGTGTTCAAATGAGTCCAGGTCTATGTACAAATGCCGCCATGATGGTCATCAAACAGCTGATTAGCTCCTGCTAATCACACACTGAACTGACCATCGAGGCTTCAGTAGGTTGAGCAAAGAACATTGGTTGGTTCATAGACCTTGTGCCAGAGGCTCAAACACAGTCACACAAGGACTGATTCATTCTTTATTACATCCAGGCACAAAGGAAGGCCTTGCACATTTAATCATGCACACACACAGACTTGCAGCTGATAATTGCTGAAAGTGAGAACTCTTATGTCATTGGAAAACACAAGTGCGTAAAACACAAGTGAACTAGGGTCAGAATGAGTATTCCGAGGCGTGAAAGGGTTAATGTGGTCATGCTCTCCTGTAATAAACCCGATAATCAGTGCAGGAGAAGAGCCTCTTTCTGTCACAATATCTCCAAGAGTCCATGAACTGTAAGTGGAAATATTGAGGGAATTTTCTGTCTTAATTTAAGTTCTAACACCATAATTAACGGCTGAGTGCAGATGTGGAAAATAAGGGTTTTATTTTTTCCATTTCTCATGCCTGTGCTAGCATACAGTACATCCTCGTATCTGCATACTGCGCTTCTATCATATTAGAGTGATTTCTTTCCCCAGGTACTCCTCAAATCTGAGATAAGATGCCGTCTAGTCGTTGCTCTCAGGTTTTTAATTTGTATGGGCTGCAGCCAGTGCTTTTTACATTCTCTTCTCCATCCGGCTTCCATCAGGACAACAAAACATGGCAGGTTCAAAAGTAGTAATCCTTCTCTGACATGCCCAGATCTGGAATAAATAAATAAAGCAATACACATTGAGGTTTAACTTTCTGATTTAGCTCTGTATGCAGGACACCAGATAAACTGAAGACAGAGAGGGTTATATGGACACTTTGAGGATAAGGGGGGGGGGATTGCTTTTGCTGTATTTATTTGTCAAAAAATCATCCATGAAAACCTCATCTCTCATCTCATTATCTCTAGCCGCTTTATCCTTCTACAGGGTCGCAGGCAAGCTGGAGCCTATCCCAGCTGACTACGGGCGAAAGGCGGGGTACACCCTGGACAAGTCGCCAGGTCATCACAGGGCTGACACATAGACACAGACAACCATTCACACTCACATTCACACCTACGGTCAATTTAGAGTCACCAGTTAACCTAACCTGCATGTCTTTGGACTGTGGGGGAAACCGGAGCACCCGGAGGAAACCCACGCGGACACGGGGAGAACATGCAAACTCCACACAGAAAGGCCCTCGCCGGCCACGGGGCTCGAACCCGGACCTTCTTGCTGTGAGGCGACAGCGCTAACCACTACACCACCGTGCCGCCTCCATGAAAACCTTTGAATCCTTTATCACTATGTGCAGAAAGAGTTCATCCTTGGTGCTGACTGAGAGAGTGTGTGTGTGTGTGTGTGTGTTCTGATCAGTCCTGCAGGGTGGTAATTAGCATTGATGGAGAGGAGTGTCAGGTGTTAGGACACAGGTTATGACAGCTGACTGGAGCTCAGAGAGGAACATACCACAAAGTTAGGATTTTAATTCCCATTTTGTATTTTCCAGATCTGTTCCTCTGACACTCATCTGCCGCTTTGTTTTTCCTTGACGTCTGTCCTCTGTCATCCCAGATAAGTGTAGTTTTAGAATGTTTGTTAGGTAGTGGTCGATGGTAAATAATTCTAGGTCAGTAAGCTTTCTGGTACTGGTGTGCGAACGTCTTGCTCTGGCATATCAAGCTGTTCAGGACTGAAGTGGATGGAAGCAAAGAGTTACCGCTCTTGAGTGGGTGGATGGAGTGTGGCTCTCAAGTGCTCAGAAAGGTTTTTAGCATTCTATTCATACAGGGAGGAGGAGGAGAGAGTGATGCTTATAGAGGTGCTTATTTCAGTATATAGCCTGTCTAAAACACCTTGACCGCATTTTTTCCCACTGATTGCCATCTCATAATTTAAAGTCCCCATGAAATAGCTTGAGTGCTGTCGTTTGATTCCATATGTTGACATATTTCCTTTTCAAACAGGAAGTCAGGGTTGCAGCCTGCTGAAGTGCTTGACTGATTTAAAGTCCTTCCTGCACTGTATGGTGCATTAGGTGCCGCCGATCTCCGTTTCTGTAGCCCTCCGCCTTTCGCCTATTACATAGCTAGGGTTACAGTGGGGGGCTGGTCCTCTGGTAACCACGAGAGTTTGACTCCCCACTCACATCTGTATTGCAGCATGCTTTGCCAGATGGCAGTAGGTATGATGGTCTTTGGTATGACCTGACCGCGAGTAGAACTCGTGATCTCCCAATCGAGAGGCAGACACGCTAACCACTAGGCCAACTCGCGGTGTTACCTTGACTAATTTACATAACAGCCAATTGCATTCGAGATATGCCACATCCCCACCGAATCTAAACACTTGATAGGAGTTTAGCCAACTAGCTAAATATGGTGAACTTAAAGAATTTAATAAGCTACCTTTTTTTTCCTCAAAAAGCCCATGAACTTTTAGGAGGATGATATTGTAGACACCAAGATGTTTTGTATTCTTGCAGTTATACCTAACATGTTTGAACTGAGGTTGAACATGAGCAGTGCTGATGGTAAGAGAGTGCTGCAGGGTCTTCTGCTTGGCCTCTGATGTCTGAATGGTAGGCTTATAAATACTCAGTACATAATGATATTACTCACGCTTACTGATGGAGAAGCCCTGAACATTCATCCATCCATTATCTGTAGCCGCTTTATCCTGTTCTACAGGGTCGCAGGCAAGCTGGAGCCTATCCCAGCTGACTATGGGCGAAAGGCGGGGTACACCCTGGACAAGTTGCCAGGTCATCGCAGGGCTGACACATAGACACAGACAACCATTCACACTCACATTCACACCTACGCTCAATTTAGAGCCACCAGTTAACCTAACCTGCATGTCTTTGGACTGTGGGGGAAACCGGAGCACCCGGAGGAAACCCACACGGACACGGGGAGAACATGCAAACTCTACACAGAAAGGCCCTCGTCAGCCGCTGGGCTCGAACCCAAGACCTTCTTGCTGTGAGGCGACAGTGCTAACCACTACACCACCATGCCGCTTGATTAGTCTGAGGTAGCAAGACAGGTCATTTGAACAATGCATTTTGGGTGTTTTCAAAAAGCCTCCGAAAAGCCATATTATTCCTCAAAAAAGAGACAGTTTAAACAGCTATAATCAGAATAAAAGTAGGAGTTTAAGAGAGGAGATTTGATCTCATTCAAAACTCCAGGCAGTCTCACACAGTGCTGTTTTGTTAACTTACTCGAGTTAGTAACACTCTCCTTCTGATTATTTTGTTTCCTATTCCAAGGTGATGTCCTTTTGGACTCAGAGAGAGGACAGCATGTGGTCCCCCTGTGGGGGTTTATTTGTTAGCCTGCTAGAGCGAAGAATTGCAGAGCATCTTTCTCTCGTGGAGTAAATGAGAAAGGCAATGTGTGTGTGGTGCCTCAGAGCTGCTGGCAGCTTGGGCCCTGTGAGGATGGCCTGTGCTTTGGCACACAACTATGAAGAAAACCAGCCCATATTGATAAAATAGCATGTTTCAAACTAGCAGAAAAAAAAAATCTCTTCCTTTATCTCAAACTAAAGGTATGACATTAAAAAAAACAAACAAAAAACGCATTGTAGAGATGATCAAATACAAAGATGCAATAGGAATCTGCATTTGATAAGTGACTGTTGGAATCATTTTTGCCTCACTGAAACCCCCCCCCCCCAAAACCTGCCTCTCAGAAGAAGGTACTGTCAAAATTAATAAGCACTTTCCGTACCAGCTGTTCTGATTTTAAGATATTTATAGATTTAACTAGCAGGATCCAATTAACTGCGCCCCATCCCACCTTATCAGCCTCAGATTGCTCTTGTACCTCTCTTCAAGCAGGAGGAACAGAGGAAAAGTCACAGGTAAATTAGACTCAAAACTCAGAAGCAAAAATATCTCAGGACTTCGTTGCAGCTGACCTTGGCCAAGGATATTTTTATATGAGAATATCGAGAAGGAAATAATACATACACACAGAAGGAATTGCTCCAGGAGGAACACTGCTCTGCTGCCTGGCAATTTTGCTTTTGTAACAAATCCTCCATGTAAACGCCTGATGCAAAAAATAGTGCAATTCTATTTGCACATGTCTCCAGCACATCAGAGAAGGAGCTTCTGGTAATTGTCCTGTCAGTCATGGGGACTCCTAGTGCTCTGGCTGACTGCTTAAGCTGTTACTAGGAGAAATGTTCCTTACAGCACAATATGTTCCCTCCCCCTCCCCCCTCTCTCACTTTCTCAGTACTCCATCCCCATACATATACAGTACCAGTCAAAAGTTTGCACACCCCTACTCATTCATAGGTTTTTCTGTATTTGGACTATTTTCTACATTGTAGAACAATGCTGAAGACATCAAAACTATGAAATGGCATATTGAACGTATATGGAATTATGTAGTCAACAAAAACTGTTTAAAAAAAAAACCCAAAATGTTTTATACAACCCTGATTCCAAAAAAGTTGGGACAAAGTACAAATTGTAAATAAAAACGGAATGCAATAATTTACAAATCTCAAAAACTGATATTGTATTCACAATAGAACATAGACAACATATCAGATGTCGAAAGTGAGACATTTTGAAATTTCATGCCAAATATTGGTTCATTTGAAATTTCATGACAGCAACACATCTCAAAAAAGTTGGGACAGGGGCAATAAGAGGCTGGAAAAGTTAAAGGTACAAAAAAGGAACAGCTGGAGGACCAAATTGCAACTCATTAGGTCAATTGGCAATAGGTCATTAACATGACTGGGTATAAAAAGAGCATCTTGGAGTGGCAGCGGCTCTCAGAAGTGAAAATGGGAAGAGGATCACCAATCCCCCTAATTCTGCGCCAACAAATAGTGGAGCAATATCAGAAAGGAGTTCGACAGTGTAAAATTGCAAAGAGTTTGAACATATCATCATCTACAGTGCATAATATCACCAAAAGATTCAGAGAATCTGGAAGAATCTCTGTGCGTAAGGGTCAAGGCCGGAAAACCATACTGGGTGCCCGTGATCTTCGGGCCCTTAGACGGCACTGCATCACATACAGGCATGCTTCTGTATTGGAAATCACAAAATGGGCTCAGGAATATTTCCAGAGAACATTATCTGTGAACACAATTCACCATGCCATCCACCGTTGCCAGCTAAAACTCTATAGTTCAAAGAAGAAGCCGTATCTAAACATGATCCAGAAGCGCAGACGTCTTCTCTGGGCCAAGGCTCATTTAAAATGGACTGTGGCAAAGTGGAAAACTGTTCTGTGGTCAGACGAATCAAAATTTGAAGTTCTTTATGGAAATCAGGGATGCCGTGTCATTCGGACTAAAGAGGAGAAGGACGACCCGAGTTGTTATCAGCGCTCAGTTCAGAAGCCTGCACCTCTGATGGTATGGGGTTGCATTAGTGCGTGTGGCATGGGCAGCTTACACATCTGGAAAGACACCATCAATGCTGAAAGGTATATCCAGGTTCTAGAGCAACATACCGGTATGCTCCCATCCAGACGACGTCTTTTTCAGGGAAGACCTTGCATTTTCCAACATGACAATGCCGAACCACATACTGCATCAATTACAGCATCATGGCTGCGTAGAAGAAGGGTCCGGGTACTGAACTGGCCAGCCTGCAGTCCAGATCTTTCACCCATAGAAAACATTTGGCGCATCATAAAACGGAAGATGCGACAAAAAAGACCTAAGACAGTTGAGCAACTAGAATCCTACATTAGACAAGAATGGGTTAACATTCCTATCCCTAAACTTGAGCAACTTGTCTCCTCAGTCCCCAGACGTTTACAGACTGTTGTAAAGAGAAAAGGGGATGTCTCACAGTGGTAAACATGGCCTTGTCCCAACTTTTTTGAGATGTGTTGTTGTCATGAAATTTAAAATCACCTAATTTTTCTCTTTAAATGATACATTTTCTCAGTTTAAACATTTGATATGTCATCTATGTTCTATTCTGAATAAAATATGGAATTTTGAAACTTCCACATCATTGCATTCCGTTTTTATTTACAGTTTGTACTTTGTCCCAACTTTTTGGAATCGGGGTTGGGGTTGAAAATTTAGATTTTCAAAGTACCTGCGATGACCTGGTGACTTGTCCAGGGTGTACCCCGCCTCGCACCCATAGTCAGCTAGGATAGGCTCTAGCTTGCCTGCGACCCTGTACAGGATAAGCGGCTACAGATAATGGATGAATTTTTCAAAGTAGCCACCGTTTACCTCGATGACGCTTTGCACACTTGGCATTATCTTAACCAGCTTCATGAGGTAGTCACCTGGAATGCTTTTCAATTAACATGCGTGCCTCGTCAAAAGTTAATTCGTGCAATTTCTTCCCTTGTTAATGTGCTTGAGATCAAACAGTAAATAGTTTGTGGCAGCGGAGGCGTGATCGAGGATCAGCTGTGGGCGGCGAAGAGTCAGGTAGAACCGGCGGGTAACACGTTATGAGTTTTACCTGTGTTTGACTACTGGCGATCTATTTATGTGTGTCCGTTGTGTTCTTTCAAGAGAAGCCAATAACCAGAGAGAGCTATCTAACGCCGTGTGTGTGTACATAGAGCAGAGTGAAATCAATGAAAAGTGAAATTAAAGAAAAATAAAATGCAGCTTGACTTGTCAAGCCTGTCTCCCATCTCCTCATTTCCCAAAAGCCTTAAATTGTTACATTAGTAAATAATAAAAATATGGTACGGGTAAACAGACCTATTCGATAACTGTAGTAATCTGTATTATATTATGTACCACTCAACTAGGTAAAGAAAAACAACAGTCCATCATTACTTTAAGACATGAAGCGTCTTTTAATTAATAAAAATAAAGAAAAAACATGGAATTAGAAGGTGTGTCCAAACTTTTGACTGGTACTGTACATATAATTAACAGTTATTTCACAAAACTGAGTCGTACATGAGCTGATAGCCGAAGAGGCGCATAGCACCAAGTTGGCTATAAACCATGTATGATGAGATTGAGTGGAATAACTGTTTTATTCTATCCACATTCACTGGATTTTGAGAAACAGAGCATTTTTATTTTTTGCAAATTCAATAAATGAAAACTTTATACAAAACATCTGAGAAAACCATTTCCGCTTAGAATGTAAACAAACCGGTGAAATGACAGTAGCAATTTGTGGGAAAATGCGATAATAATTCTTGAAAAATTAAAAAAGATATGTTCTTACCATCAAATACTTTGATTCCATATTTTGTTGCACTTCTTTTGGTATTTTTTGGGTTTTGTTTTCAAGTAGAGTTTTTATTTTGTTCTCGGTTGAGCAACACGCTCCGCCATTTTGTTTTTCTCTACTCACAGTATATGAGCTGATAACCTAGCAGTAGAGTAGCCGATCAGAGTGTGCCATTGCTCATATCCAGTGAATGTGGATAGATTAAATGTACATATACAGTGTCTTGCATAAACATTCACCTACTTTTCAATATTTTGTTATGTTTCAACCTGGAATTGAAATGAACTTCTTTTGGATTATTATAATTTGATTTACAGAAAACGTCTAACATTTGAAGTGGGAATCTTTTAGCGTGACAAAGGCCGATTAAAGAAAAACAAAAATCAGAACGTTGTTAGTTGTGCAAGTATTTACCTTCCTGGGTTAATGCTTGGTAGAACCACCTTTGGTTAGAATTACAACTACAAGTCTTCTGAGATATGGCTGCATTAGCTTTGCACCTGAGAATCCTTAAAATTGTACCTGTTGTTCATGGGAAAATTCCTCAAGGTGTGTCAGATTGGATGGAAACCAGTGGTTCACAGCAATCTTCAAATCTTGCCACATATTCAGTATCAGATTGAGGTCTGGGCATTCACTGGACCATTCTAACACTTTCAGGTCCTTGGTTTTACACTGCTCCAGTGTAGTGTTGGCAGGATACTTAGGATCGTTGTCCTGTTTGAAGGTGAACCTCTGACATGCTCATGCCACACTCAAGTCTACCATTTGGCTCTGTTCATCTTGCCCTTGGGGCCTGACCAGTTCCCAAGTCCCTGTTGATGCAAAGCATTCCCACAACACAATCCTACCACTACCATGCTTTACTTTGGTGATGGTCATGTCAGGGTGATCAGCAGTCTAGTGCTTTGTGTTAAGGCCAAAAAGTTACATTTTGGTTAATCTCAGAATAAAGAGCCTTTTACTCTCCAAATAGGATTTTAGCAAATGTCTTTTCGCATCACAAACCCTGGATCTCCCCAAATCGCCCACTGTTATAAGGACACAAGTATAATGCAGAGTATGTGCAGTTTAGGCATGTGTGTATATCCTGAGTGACAGATTTTTAGGGCACACATGTTCCCATGTTTTTTTGTTTTGTTTTGTTTCTCCAGGGATCTGTATCAGTTCAATATGATTGCAGTATAAGCAAAGGCCAAATAATGAGCAGTAACTAAAAGCAGTAATAACTGGCTGTAAGGCAGTAATACTATAACACCATTTAAAAAAATCCCTCTTTCTTATGAGAGAGGCTTTATCTGGCATGGAGACCTTGGGATATCTTGCTTTTTAGTGTTTTATTGGTGAATGTATTTTGTCTGCCTTTGTAGTGGATTGTAGAGCAAAATCCCTAGTATTGAATTAACTCTTGCAGATTTACTGGTGCTAATTCAACATGGGGAATTTTGCTTTGTAATAGGAAAGAGAAGAACTGGCACTGAAAGTATAATGGTGGTAATTTTGTAATGGCTTACATTGCTTTTTGATTACTTGGGCTGAGACAAGGTTCAGTTCTAAATGGAAGTGCATTTGTGTTTTAGTGCAGTGCATTAAACTGATTAATCTTATTTTTTTTTTCTGTTGCTGGCTACTGATGCAGTTTTGGAATTAGAGTGCAGTTCTGGAGTGAGAGCACTTGTTTCAATTGGGTCATGTTTTGAGATGTAAAATGTACAAATGTGCCTCCCTCTCTCTGTCAGTGGGACGTTTCGTGTATTTCTTTGAACATAGGTAATAAAATTCATCGATGGCCCTGTCAAGTGTACGCATAAGAGAGAGAAGCCATTGAAAATGGTAATTGGTATTGTTGCATATTTCCTCTTTCCTCCTTGTCCACCTCAGTCACAGTGTGATGGTAGCGGCCCCCTGGGAATTCTCGTCTGAGTGTGGTACTACAAAAACAGCACAAACCCTCCTCTGATATTCACATTACAACCATAGTCTTTGAGAAGAATGGCCTCTGACAGAAACATTAAATATACATTAGTGTGTGTGTGTGTGGGGGGGGTTCTGGTGAACAGAGAGTAGCAGAACTTTTCTCTTTCAGACAGGAAAGGTTGTGGTTTTCTCCCAGTTTGACTCTGAGCCTCTTGAGTGTCCATCACTTCACATCTTGTGACGTATGCGTTCCCCGTTCGCAATTAACCATGTGCCATGCTTTTATTAACAGGCTTTTAATCGTCGACAAATGAAGAGTGATGTAAAATAGCTAATAGCTTGTTCTAATTAATACGGGAATTGAATGCTTGTTAATTAAGGGCAAACAGGACAAGGGCCGGCTCTGGTAATTTGAGCAGTAAAGCGGAGCCTAACGACTCACTTCCAAACAGACGTCATTCATAGCAGATTCTCTTAGATCTGAACCACCACAAATACACACATGCATGCATAAAGGCTGTTCTGCATCCCAACACACTCGGAATTGCATGTGGTGTTTGGTTGAAATGGTGAAACATTGTCAAAAACTGCATGCCCTGATCGGCCAGCACAAAGTCAAGGAAGTAAAAAAAAAAAAACCTTAAACATCTGACTGGCATTCAGGTTTTCTAGAAGAGGGTGCCTATCTTAGTGTAATAGCTTCGAATGTGAGCTGTTTGATACTTGAGATTGGAACATGCTGTGAAAAGCCTCAGGCCTTAGCTCTCCAGGGACAGAACTTCAAGAGGAATACTCTCTGCAATACTGATTCAGAGAGCAAAACACTCATTAGGACCCGAGCACCGTTCAGTGCGAAGACCCTATTGTTTTTCGAAGGATTCTCTTATTATTATTATTATTATTATTATTATTTTTTTTTTCTGTCGCGTTTGGCCTTATTTGAGGCATTTCCCATGCATACATGTCAACCCCTCACGGCTCTCACCTGTACTCCCTGGTAAAGAAATCCATAATTTCCATACCAAATCCATAGTAATATTTCATGTATAATAAAAATTTATCAGATCTTACCTAGGGGCGGCTCGGTGGTGTAGTGGTTAGCGCTGTCGCCTCACAGCAAGAAGGCCCGGGTTCGAGCCCCGTGGCCGGCGAGGGCCTTTCTGTGTGGAGTTTGCATGTTCTCCCCGTGTCCGTGTGGGTTTCCTCCGGGTGCTCCGGTTTCCCCCACAGTCCAAAGACATGCAGGTTAGGTTAACTGGTGACTCTAAATTGACCATAGGTGTGAATGGTTGTCTGTGTCTATGTGTCAGCTCTGCGATGACCTGGCGACTTGTCCAGGGTGTACCCCGCCTTTCGCCCGTAGTCAGCTGGGATAGGCTCCAGCTTGCCTGCGACCCTGTAGAACAGGATAAAGCGGCTACAGATAATGAGATGAGATGAGATCTTACCTAATATATGCACTGGTTTATTTCTGTACATCCATATGTACTGTTAACACTCAATTAAACAACAGTCAGTGTTTTCTTAACCCTATATCAGTTCAACAAAATTTAGTGTCTCTTCTCACATAATCCAATAATTTGGGGTTCACTTGGCACATTGTTCAGCAATGTTCCTGATTGCTTTTGCGTGAAAAAATTAATTGACGGCTGTCTCTTTTTCTGGTTTGCATTCTTCACATGCATTTGAGATTTCATGTGTTCCCTCATGTCGTAAATTCCAGAGGCAAACACTTTCACGTCTCTACAACAAATTGTGCAGTTGACACATACTCAGCACCCATTTTGGAAGCGATAATTATTCCATTGAATGTTTCTGTCCATTCGGGAAGAAAGCGACCTCCAGTTTTAGATGTTTTGAGTTTTTTCTTCGGTGGTGCCGACATCTTGACCTCTTGACCTGTCTATTGTTACACTACATGTGCTGTTATTTCCCGCTCGGTGTGCAGGAAAATCACAATTGCGCATGCTCAGACATTCGGAATGGCTTGTTGGTACTAGCGGAAGTACCGGTTGAGTAATTCTAAATGTAGAAAATGGCGGCTCCCATGCATTTTCGTATTTCATGACGATTTTTTTTTGATGGTAATAAATCAAAATAATTTTAAGGTGAAAATGTAGAAAAATCCGTAGTTGAATACCACTACGCCCGTACCATTTTTAAAATGCCAAAATCCGTAGGGAATACGGGAAATCCGTAGGGGTTGACATGTATGCCCATGCACGAAAACTCATGAAATTTGATATACACATTAGTCATTGTCACCGCTACTCAGCCACAGATTTTTGGCCCCGGGCATGGCCCAGGGACTTCATAGCGCCCCTTTTCCATTTCCCATTGAAATGAATGGGTAGAACTTTGGAATGATGATGTCATAAGGCCATTTGGAGTGAAATTACACATGGTCATTTTTAACGTACTCCTCCTAGACGGTTCATCAAATTCATGTCAAACTTGGCAAACATGATGCCAAGATATTGCTGAAGTTGAATTGCTAAGGGATTTTTGATATGTTGTAATATGTTGAAATAATATAACCTATAATATGCCAAGATATTGCTGAATGTTGAACTTGATATCTTGTAATATGATTCTGATACTCTTTAGCCATTATGGGCCTGTCTGGTATAGCGCCACCAACTGGCCAAGGAAAGAATAGGGTTTTGAATAGTGTGTTTTGACACATGATGAATTTTAACATGCTCCTCCTAGACGGTTCATGAGATTCATGTGAAATTTGTTATAGTGATGCCAAGATGTCGCTGATATTAAATTGCGAGGGGATTTTTGATATCTTGTAATATGTTGAAATGGCCTTATGATTTTAATATCTTGCCACATAAACAGGAAACGTATCAGAAAGCCACAGTGCATTGACTGTATGGTCGGACACTTCTTACTTCAATAGATATTATGATTATTATGATAACCTGACGCCCAATGGGCCTGCCTGTTATAGCGCCACCACCTGGCCAAGCAGGAAATGTGGCAGAAATTGGCAATGCCTTAACTCCGGCTTCCACGAGTGACGCATATATTGAGAGACGAAAAAAAATTATATAATTTTATTTTAATATTTCAAGATCACAATAATGTTCCAATTTAGAACTACAATAAAAAACGAACTAACAAAAATAAAATGCACTTTAATTGGATACTTATAAAATTTACTTCCCCAAGCCGCACAGAGCCGCAGCATAAGGATGAAAGAGCCACATGCGGCTCGGGAGCCGCGGGTTGCCGACCCCTGCCTTAACTGATTGATTTGACACTTTACAGAATATTGTGTATTATGATTGTGATGATATTCACACATGTAATTCAGATGCCTAGCACAGCGCCACCATCTGGCCAAGCAGGAAATGGGGAAAAATGTTCAATTCATTGATTGATTGATCTGAAACTTTACAAAATATTGGATATCATGAGTCTGATGATATAACCTATACAATTCTGTGCACACTCATACACACACAGTCATATGCATATTTATGCGCATACACATACACTCACAAGTATGCACTCACATGCACACGCAACATTCATGAACACACTCTCTTTCACACACACACAATTTCTCTCTCTCTCTCTGACACACACACACACACACACACACAATAATAGCGGAGCTCCAGCAGAGCACCATACCTAAGAAAAAATGGTAAACCCATTGAGTCGATTTTTTGTGGTTTGTCCGTGTACCACCAGTCATACACACCGCCTAGTGGCCAGTGTTAGTAATTACCTGTCATACACACCGCCTAGTGGCCAGTGTTAGTAATTACCAGTCATACACACCGCCTAGTGGCCAGTGCTAGCCAGTAAAGAAATAAAACAAAAGAGACTGGCTATGGTATAAGAAAATTCTACAACCCAGAAACAGATGGGAGCTCCGCTTTTAGGCAGTGCCTAAATCTATATATTAGTGACCTGCCATCATTGTGCATTTTGTTGCAGACATATGAAAACTCTGCATGTACACACACACACACACACTGCAGACACAGGAAAGCTAAGATGACTTAAGATTACAGCATGAGATAGAGGTAAGGAGGAGACACATGTATAGTTTTGTACATATATAAATGTACATTTTCACACCACAGAAACACACACACACTTACAGTCTTTGTCTGTCTATCTCTCATCCGTCAAGCAGTCATGGCATTTGCAACATGCACATCACCTTTGAACATTTGATGAATGTATGACATGTGACTGTTTTGTTGGGTGGCGGAATGTCCTGGGTTGCGGAACCACACGTGCGAGGGCCCGTCAAGGCCGCTAGCGGCTTTAATTCATTTTTCTTCTGTATGGGAATTTTAATTCCGTATGTTCTCATCCATTATCTATACTGCCTATCCATCAGGGTGAGGAAGCCAATCCCAGCTGATTCCGCACAGAAATGCCCCAGCAAGATTTGAACCCAG